>NC_057813.1:268826532-268977783 GCF_018294505.1 Triticum aestivum
AACAACAACAACAACAACAACAACAACAACAACAACAACAACCCTACGTCTCGGAGCCCGGAGGAAGTAGTTGTGCACACAAGTGTTTTACGAGTTCAGGCCCTTCTCGGAAGAAGTAACAGCCCTACGTCTCGGAGCCCGGAGGCGGTCGACTGGATTATATGTGTGAGAGTTATAGGGGTGCGAACCCATCTACCAGTGGAGGGGGTGGCTTATATAGAGGACGGCAAGACCCTAGCCAGCCCACGTAGCGGAGGGTTAAAGTACATTAAGGTCTGGCGTTACTGGTAACGCCTTACATAAAGTGTCATCATGACCATAAAGACTACTTATTTACATACCGTTTGGATTCAGAGTAGATCTTGAACTCCTGGTGGTCGAGTGAGTCTTCATGGTCGAGTGTCTTCAGGTTCGTCGAGTGTCTTCTAGTCCGTCGAGTGGAGTTCCTCTTGGTCGACTGGAAGACGGCTTCTTCTAAAAGATGTCTTTGGGGAGGGTACCTGGGACAGGTCCATGACCCTACCCTAGGTGTATGACTTCATCATTAGCCCCCGAATGGTTCGAGGTTTGAGTGAGGTAGGAGTTGGCAAATTTTCCGACCTATTTCCTGGTGTTGTAAAGGTGTTTTGCTCTGGACCAATGACTTTCAAGTGAGGATGTCAACCTTCTTTCAGTCGCCTTGATCCATTCTTCATATCTATTGAGTGAACTTTATGAACTTGGAGATTTCCGAGCGACGGATCGCAAGAGATCTTTCGTCTGACAAGTTGCCCTGCGGTTAGCGGATTTAGTGGGATCCGAATTTTGGGAAGTGCACGAAGCAGAGAAGACCGCGGTACTCGGATGGGATAAGGCAGAGGCGCCTCGATTCCCGCGCCACCTTCTTTGCCATGTATCGCATGTGCGACTGTTTCGGGATTTGACAGGATTGCCCGGGCCTACCCATCAGCCACTCGGAAGCGACTCCATATAAGGGACCGGGCGGAGGTTTTTGAACAATGCTCCCTCATTTTCCCCTCCCTCGTCTCCAGATTCCCCCGTTGCGTTCGCCAACTGCTCAGCACCGCTGCTCCTCTCCACCCTCGTCGGCGACAATGGTGAAGGAGAGGACGGCGGCTTTGGAGTGGGCGAAGAAGGCGACGGCCAAGGTGAAGGGGAGAGCGACCAGTCGAGGCGGATCATCGTCACGGTCCCGTCTGCCGCAAGGTTGGATCCAGGGTGATTGGATCCGCTCGACCATCACCCAAAAGGATCTCGACGACCTGGCCGGCGAAGGCCTGATTGCACACGGGGCGGCGAGGCTCCCGGGGACGGAGTGGCAGCCACAGCCTCAGGAGGTTGAGTGTGTGCTTTTAGCGACTCATGTAGATCGTGGGTTCTCTCTGCCGCCGCATCCTTTCTTTCGAGGGTTTCTGAATTTCTTCGGGGCTCAGCTTCACCACTTTACACCCAATTCCATTGCCTATCTCGCCGCTTTTGTATCTTTGTGTGACAACTCTTGGGTTGTCGGCCGCACTGGGGCCTTTTCAAACACATATTCACCTATCGTTCTCAAACGGTGAAAAAGGCCAACCCAAATGATGAGAGAACTCAGGTAATCCAGATGTGTGGTGGTCTTCGGGTCCAGATGAGGAGTAAGAGTGCTTTCCCGGCTATGACCCTTCCCGAGTTAGTTAGAGGGTGGCAGTCGACCTGGTTCTACTACCAAGACCAGCTGACGCCAGGGCAGTCGACTAGGCTCCCTCCCTTTTCTATGAGTCGAGTGAACAAGCCATCATCTCTGAAAGTAGTTCCAGAGGAGAAGGCTCAAGTAATAATGCTGATGGAGCGGGTAGTCCAGTTGATTCGTGATGGTGTGACTGGCATGGATCTTCTGGAGGTTTTCCTTCGGCGGTGCATCCAACCACTCTAGTACCGGGGCCACCCGATGTGGTTGTATTCTGGTACTGAAGACACCACTCGGGTCCACCCAGAGGAGGTCGACGATGCCACACTAGAGAGGTGGATGACTGCCATCACAGGGAACAAGGACAACCCCCATGGAGCCAGGAGGATCCCGCCACTCGACCAATCTTATGAGGCAGACAAGGTATGGTCACTTTTCTCTGATTGTACTCACGTTCTGTCTGTTCTGTTTCGTCGCGGACCAGTCGATCGACTTTTGTCTTGCTTGTTGTCTTTCAGGAGACCACTGAGTTGTATTCGATGCCCAACTGGGCGCAAGTGCAGGCCGAGGAGGAGGAAGGAAGTGGAGGTGAAAGTCAAGAGGAGTGGGAATCGGATGGTGATGAGGGTGACGAAGATGCAGGCTCCGATGAGGAGGAAGAGGAGGAGGAAGTTGTGCCTCCCCATTCTGAAAGAAGGTCCAAGCTCGCCCACGACCCTGCGGTCGAACGCGGCAAGGGAGTCGTGTATGCTGGTCAATCGACGAAACGCCCTCGGACGACTTCACCGGCGCCGACTGAGAAGGCGTCGAAGCAACCCCGAGCGGCCCCAACAAAACCGGCGAAGGCCCTACCGAAGATGAGGATGGAGATTCCGACTGTTTCTGGGTAACAACATAACTCATGTTTTTCCTTTAAACATGGATATATTCTTGGTCGACTCAATCGTTGACCGACTGATTTTCGAAATCGCAGTGCTGCTACTTCTGAAACTTCAGCCAGGCATGAGGATCAAGAAATGGAAGATGTTGCTACTTCTCATCCTGGTATGATCTGCGCAATTTTGCTTTCGGTTGATTGGATCTTTATTTTTGACTTTGAACTTCTTCTGCAGCTCCATCTAGCATTATCATCGAACTCCCTGACGATGACGATGAAGCGCCACTGAGGCAGAGGAGGAGCAGGAAGGTGACTGTTGGCAAGGCCGCTCAGGTTGTGTCAGCACCTGAACCGCTGATTCTGGAGGGGAGCAATGTTGCTCGGGCTACCGTGTCCTTTGCAGAACCGTTGACTGTTGCCCGCCCTTCGTCGTCGAGTGTTGATCCACCTTCTCTCTTCTCCACGTACCATGTCCCGGAGGACCAAGCGAGCGCTGCCAAGGAAGCCATTCGTCAAGCAGGGATCATGATGGAGCAGGTGCAAGCGATATGAACCGCCAGCCAAGCAGCTTATGACGCGAGTTCAGCTTTTCAGAGCAATATCCAGGTTAGTTGGACGCCGACTGAAAATCTTAATGTTTGTCATGCTCCCACTGGGTGTGTTAATTGGAATGTTAGGATTAGTGGGGGCACGCTGAGTGCACCCACTGGGTGTAGTCCTCGGGACTACGGTGGACTGCTGGCAGTCGACCGTAGTCTTTGTGTCTTGAAATTTCTCACTTTTACTTGTTTCACTCGAACTGGTCGAGTGGGATCATGTAACCGGTGGGGGCACGCTGAGTGCACCCACTGGGTGTAGTCCTCGAGACCGTGGTCGACTGCTAGCAGTTGGCTATGGTCTGAATAATTCTTCGTTTTTTTCTCTAACTGCTGGCAGTTAGCTGCTTCTGGTCGACTGATCGACTCTGAGTCTAGCTGATAGAACTAGTGGGGGCACGCTGAGTGCACCCACTGGGTGTAGTCCCCGAGACTACAGTTGAATGTTTAGATTCAGTTGTAGTCTTAGAAATACTACGATTTTCCTCTTGGTCACTCGGAAGTGATCTATCTTTGATGTATGTCGACTGAACTTTCGCATAAATCTTGTGACCTTGTTTCTCGTTATACCGAGTTGGAGAACAAGCATATCCAGCTTGAACTTGACCTGAAGCTTGTCCAAGAGAACTTCACGAAGTCGAAGGAGGAGGCAAAAGGTATGTTTGGTTAGAATCTTGACGACTGTCTTTGCTTCTTGCCTGTCTCTGAGTCTGATCTTATTGTGATTTTTGCAGAAAAACTGAAGGATGCTCTGAAGAAGAAGGACCTTGACCTCGCCGAGGCGTAGAAAGCGGCTTCGGACAAGACAAAACTTGCAGAAGAGAAGTTGGCTTCTGTCAGCAAACTTGAAGAGGAAAACACTAATCTGAAAGCTGCTCTCGACATGGCCAACCAGGAAGTCACCCGACTGAAGAATGCCAATATGGTCTTGAGCGACAAAGCTGGCGAACTGGCGGGAAAGAAGAATGACTTGGAGGTTTATCTGGAGGACTCGCCAAGAAGCTATTCCTCATGCTCGAAGGTAACCTCTTATATCCGACTGGTAATTACTGACTTGCTGTAGGACCATTAGCTTATCCTTGAATCGTGTCCACAGAATTCTGCCAAAACTTTGAAGAGGAGACTAGTCGAGTGGAGACTGGCTTGGATCCCATCAACTCTCCGATGAAAGATGAAACTGCTATGAACGTGTTCCGCCTTGAGTCTCGCGTTGCTGCAGTGGTAGACTACCTTGCAAGACTAAAGGCTGCAACGTTGGCGCATCGACACATCACTCTGGCCAGAAGAAACGCTTCAGAACGACCTTGAGTCACTAATGACTCGACTGAACGAAGTCCAAGTCGAGTGCAAGAATGGAAGAAGTCTTCTGCCAGGTGTGGTGCTGACGTCGCTCTGTCCTTAGTCCGCGTCCACTGCAAGGAAGCGAGAGAAGACAAGCTGGTGTCTCTCAAGGTGGGCAACACCAGGAAGCATGACTTTCGTTCTTTCATGGAGACCTTCATCGATGCTGCCACTCGGATCGCAGATGGGATCGACCTGGATGAGTTTGTTGCGCCTTCCAGCCCTCCGCAGGAGGGGTAAAAAACTTCTATGGTTGATGAGTTGAATTTGCCTCGGAATGACGAGTGATTTTTGTAACCAATAAACTTTTACAGGCTTGATGCCTGAGCACTTCTGGATCCGTAGGACGTTATCTGAACTTGATTTGCCATTGAAATACGTTTGCTTCTGCTTTTGAACAACCATCTTCCTTGGGTTGGAATATATACTAGTATCTGTAATGCTCTTTTGTAGGTAGGAATGAAGCACAAATTGCAATCGACTTGTGCTCGTCATGTTTGGGTGAGTGCTGGGCTGCAACCAAGCCTCCGAGTGGGAAACTTGTTCTCCACTCGACCGGATTTAGAAACTTAGGCGAGCACTGGGCTGCAGCTAAGCCCCCAAGTGGGAGGTTTGCTCTCCACTCGGTAGGATTTTAGAAACTTAGGCGAGCACTGGGCTGCATCTAAGCCCCCGAGTTGGAGGCTTGCCCTCCACTCGGTAGGATTTTAGAAACTTAGGCGAGCACTAGGCTGCAGCTAAGCCCCCAAGTGGGAGGTTTTCTCTCCACTCGGTAGGATTTTAGAAACTTAGGCGAGCACTGGGCTGCAGCTAAGCCCCCGAGTGGGAGGTTTGCTCTCCACTCGGTAGGATTTTAGAAACTTAGGCGAGCACTGGGCTGCAGCTAAGCCCCCGAGTGGGAGGTTTGCTCTCCACTCGGTAGGATTTTCGTGGCATAGTTTTGGAGGGGAAGGTAGCAGTCGACCTGCGCTTCGTCCTCCTTGCAGAGTGCACATTGTATTTTATACTTAGGCGAACACTAGGTTGCAGCTAAGCCCCCGAGTGGAAGGCTGGCTTACCACTTGGTAGGATTTTCAAAAACTTAGGCGAGCACTGGGCTGTAGCTAAGCCCCCGAGTGGAAGGCTGGCTTACCACTCGGTAGGATTTTCAAAAACTTAGGCGAGCACTGGGCTGCAGCTAAGCCCCCGAGTGGAAGGCTAGCTTACCACTCGGTAGGATTTTGTTTAACTTAGGCGAGTACTTGGACTGCAGCTAAGCCTCCAAGTGGAAGTGTCACATCCCTAGTCTGGTATGACCTAGGCTAGTTAGCCATTTTGTGCATCATATTTAAATTTCATTTTAATTTTGAAATGAGGATTGGTGGAACCCTCAGAAGCATCTTTTGAAAATGACCCAAATAAAAACTTCTCCAAAAGGGTCCAAGAAAATGCTCATGATGCCCTCTAAAAATATTGGACAGAGATAAAAATCAAAACAATATTTTTAGGAGTTCATGGACATTTTATTTTGGCTATTTGGATTAATTCGATAAATATTTGCATTGGGAATATATTTCTATATATATGAATTATGGCCCAAAAATTATGCCATTTATAAAAGAGCTCTGGAATAATATATCCAGCTCCTGCAAAAATTGGCATAATAAAACAGAAATAAAAGAAGGAGGGGCTTACCTGGGGCTTCCCCTGTGCAGCCCAGCCGCAGCAGGCCGGCCCAGCCAGGAGGTGGCCCAGCCCACCAGGCCCCCCTCCTCTGTCGTCTTCCTTCCCGACAGGGGAACGGAGTGTGGCCGGCGCGCGCGCGCGCCACCGCGCCACGCCTCCTCCCTCCCTGTCTGCCTGTCCTCCCCTCGCTGCTCTGGATGGATTGCACGTCGCCACGCAGCCGCCCCGGTTCCTTTTCCCCTCCCTCTCGCTCATCTCCTCCTCTGGCTCCCCCTCACTCCCACCGAACGCGACCGCCGCCGCCGACGAGAACCACCACGGCCACCGGCCTCCCCTCGCCTCCCTGAGACGCTTCCCAGCTCCGCCTCGACTCCCTCTACCTCCTCGTCAAGCCTCGCACCTCCGGACGCGCTCCATCGCCGACGCCGTTGTCTTTTTCACCACCGACGCCGGAGATCGACTTCGCCGCCATCACCGTCAATTTCTCGGACGCAGGACGTCCCCGAGCACACCGGCCTGCTCTGCGAGTCCGCCGTGAGCCTCTCTTCCTTTCCCCTCACCTCTCTCTCTCGCGCGTGCCCTGTAGCCGCTGCCCCGCGAGCGCCCGAAGCCGCCGTCCGCCATGGCCGGCGAGCTCCGTGCCCCCGAGCACCTCCGCCTCGCGTAGATAGCTCGATGTCCTCCTGCTGCCTCGTAGATACCGCCTGTGCCCTCCGTTCGCTCGAACGCGAGCTGCAGCCCCACGCCCGCGCTATCCCGAGCTCCGGCCGCCGCCGCAAGCTTGCTCCGACGAGCTCCGGTGCCCCCGCAGCCCCCCAACCAGCTCCCCTGGTTGCGGACGACGACGGGCTACGCCCCGGTGGTCTTCGCGCGATCAAACGCCGTCTGTAACGCAAGTCCGGCGAGTCGCCGCCGCGCTAATGGTCGCCGCCGGCCAGAACCCCGGCGGGCTGACGTGGCCTGTTAATTAGTCACTAATTCCCCACCCGCTGACGCTGACAAGTGGGCCCCAGGGCTTAGTCAAAGCTGACCAGCCCAGGTTTGACTCGGGGTTAACCCCCTGTCACTGACGTGTGGGTCCCACACGTCAGATTTGACCTGGACAGCCGCGTTGACCCGCTGATGCAATGATGACGTCATGCTGACGCAATTATACCTTTTCTGGAATTAAAATAATTCAGAAAATCCAGAAATTGATTTAAATTTCAAAAATTCATATCAATTCAACCGTAGCTCAAATTTAAATAATTTATATATGAAAAATTATCAGAAAAATGCAACCTTTCCATCTGTACTAGTTTCATGCATGACAAACCAACCTATACCTGCTGAATATGGGAAAACACATTATGGCATATATAAGAGACCTAATTTAGAAATGCATTTGAACCTTTGGTTCAAATGGACTTTAAGCTAATTGAACACTAGTTGCATTAGCTCAAACAGCATCACATCTACATGCCATGTTCATGCATCATATTGTTGCATATGATTGTGTTTTGATTGCCGGCACCGTTCCTTCTCGATAGGTCCTGCTCCGGAGACGTTCCAGAGTACCTGTCTGTGAAGCAGTGCCTCCCTTGTTGTGTTACCAGGCAAGCAAACCCCCTTGTTCATTTCGATAAAACCCTACTCTCTCGCTCCTGCTCTCAGTTATTGCATTAGGACAACAACGATTCATCTGCTACTTTGTGCTGCGGTAGTTGAACCCATTCCTCTGCATGACCTGTCATTGCCACAGTAAATAGTTGAAACCCACTAGCATGTGTAGGAGTTGATTGAAGCCACTGATGTGTTCCTACCATGCTATGCCTGCTATTGCTTAGAGTGTGTCAGGTCTGGTTCATTGGGAATGAATTGGAGTGTCACGATATGTTCTGATGCTAAGAGTGAAGTGTGTGAACACGATTTGGTAAAGGTAGCGGTGAGAGGCCATGTAGGAGTACATGGTGGGTTGTCTCACTGGAACCGTCCTTAAGCCCTGAGTTCTGTGTATGTTGTCCAATGACTCGATACTACCACACATTGGGCTCCGGGCGCTCCAAGCCCTCTCGACTTATTAACCAACTTGATCTCTGTCCAGGAGTCGCAACTAGTTTCTGGTGTTTGTAGGTAGTGCTATTTTTCTACCAAGTGGCACCCGGCAGGGTGGGCTTGGGACAGACTAGGCACACGTGGCCCGGTGTACCGAGTGGCACCCGGTTGGTGGGCTCGGGAACCCTGTACACATCGTTTGGGGCCGTAAGCGACACCCCGGCCGGATCTCCTTGCGGATGGAACCCGAATAGGCGATAAACCTGGACTAGAGTCTTGTGTGGTTAGTCAGGTCGTGGCCGACACCCTCGCCAGGCTTCCGCTTGAAGGTTGCCGAGATACATGACGTGTACATGGCGGTAAGTGGCGGGAGCGTGTGTGAAGAAGTACACCCCTGCAGGGTTAACATGATCTATTCGAATAGCCGGGTCCGCGGTTATGGACTTCTTGGATGCTTACATGGTACATAGACAACTTGAAGTGGATACTATAAAATGCTCAAGACAAGTGTGAGTGCTATGGATGGCCTTCCCGTAGGGAGACGGGGATGAATCCATAGTAGTGTATTGTGTGGTGATTAGTGGACTCGTGTACGTTGTTTCACCTCCAGAGTTTCTGGTAGTCGTAGAACAGGATAGCCACAGAGTCAAAGCTGGCTTGCTGCAACTAAACCCCACATTACCTCTTGATACAAATGCATGTATGATAGAATCTGATGTAAGTCTTGCTGAGTACCTTTGTACTCATGTTGCTTTATTTACGTTTTTGCAGCGGAGACTTCGGTCTCACTAGTGTTCTCGTGGACTTCGACTAGTAGCTAGTACCTCAGCTACGATCTTGATCGGATGTTGTAGATAGTCAGGCTCTTCCGCCTTTTCATTTGTAGATGTCTGTACCCAGACATGTAATGCTTCCGTTTGTTGCTTGTATGCTCTGTATGGCGGGTCTTGTGACCCCTGTTTGCAATAAATGCTATGTTGGCTCTTCTGAGCCTTTATCTATATAATTGTTGAGTTATGCTGTGATGCCATGTTGTACAGCACATACTTGCATGTTATGCGTACGTGTAATGTGTATTGCTATGTGTGGGATCTGGCTATCTAGTTGTTTATTCTTAGTAGCCTCTCTTACCGGAAAATGTCTCCTAGTGCTTCCACTGAGCCCTGGTAGCTTGCTACTGCTCTGGAACACTTAGGCTGGCCGGCATGTGTCCTTCTTCGTTCCTGTGTCTGTCCCTTCGGGGAAATGTCACGCTCTGAGTACCGGAGTCCTGTTAGCCCGCTACAGCCCGGTTTACCGGAGTCCTGCTAGCCCAGTTGTCAGGACCCCGACTCGATGTCACATCGATCTAGCTGGTAACACCTCATATCACTTTGCGGCCTCACGCACGGTATCCCCACGGGAGTCGCCTTACCTTTGCCCGGGACCGTTTGCGCCTTTTGGCTCACGTATATGATAGTGTCGCTAGCATCCATATGATAAAGAGCCCGGGCTGACATGACTAGTCGTAAACCCAAAGCGGCACAGACTTACAGGGACAGGCATCCATGACCCAGCTTCGAACGTGTCGGTCATCAGCAATTGGGTCCGGGCTGTAGCACTGGGCTAGCAGGACTCCGGTAAACCGGGCTGTAGCGGGCTAACAGGACTCCGGTACTCAAAGCGTGACATTTCCCCGAAGGGACAGACACAGGAACGAAGAAGGACACATGCCGGCCAGCCTAAGTGTTCCAGAGCAGTAGCAAGCTACCATGGCTCAGCGGTAACACTAGGAGACATTTCCCGGTAAGAGAGGCTACTAAAGATAAACAACTAGATAGTCAGATCCCACACATACCAAGCATTTCAATCATACACACAATATGCTCGATATGTGCAAATACAACGAAGCATCACAACATGACTCTACGACACAAGTACTTTATTTAAGGCTCAGGGAGCCATACATGTCATACACACAAAGGTACGGGTCTCACGACCCAACATACAAGTCATACAGTCATACAAGCCAACAGCGGAAGTACTTTGTCTGGGTATAGACAACTAGTAAAATAAAAGAGGCTTGGAAGCCTAACTATACTACGTGGTCCATCACAAGCTCAGGGTCACCACCTGGGTCCTTAGCCTACTCGTTGATGTCAACGTCTACATAGAACCCATCAGAAGGGGTTGCAGCGTCTTCTGTAAAAATGTAGATTATAGCAACATGAGTACAAGGGTACTCAGCAAGACTTACATCAGATCCTACATACATGCATAGTATCAAGAAGGGTTGGTGGAGTTATTGCAGCAAGCCAGCTTTGACTCTTGGCTAGACTATCCTACGATACTCCAACTTGAAATAGTTTTGCGCACACGAGTCCACTATTCACCACTTCAATACACTACCGAGGATCCACCTCCGTCTTCCTACGGAAGAGCCATCCTCGGCACTCACACTTATCTTGAGGCTTTTAATAGTTTCCATTTACTTGTCTATGAACTGTATAGGCAACCAAGTAGTCCTTTACCGCGGACGCGGCTATTCGAATAGATCATGTTAACCCTGCAGGGGTGTACTTCTTCATACATGTTTCCACCACTTAGCGTCTGCACACGACATGTGCTCGGCAGACTTCAAGCGAAAGCCGACGTGGGTGTAGACCACGACCTACCTAAACACTTAAGCCTCTAGTCCAGGTTTATAGCCTATTCAGGTTCCATCCGCAGGGAGTCCGGCCGAGGTTTCCCATACGGCCCCGAACGATGTGAACAGGGTTCCCGAGATACCTAACGGGTATTCGGTACACCCGGCCACGTACCTACCGCATCACAGCCCACCCCTACGGTCAGCGCTGTCCACGGCCTCCAGTAGGCTACAAACACCAGAAACTACTTGCAACTCCTGGACAGAGAGCTAAGGTGGATAAGAAGTCGAGCGGGGTCATATTTCAGGGCCCAATGTATGGTAGTAGCTGATTCTTAAATCACACATACAGATCTCAGTGCTTAAGGTCGGCTTCAATGAAACAACCCACCATGTACTCCTACATGGCCTCTCATCGATACCTTTACCAAATCGTGTTCACCACACCACTCTCATTACCGACATTAACATTTCACTCTAGCCCATCACCCAGATGAACCAGACCTGACACGACTCTAAGCATAGCAGGCATAGCAAGGTAGGAACAACACATACATATGGCTCAATCAACTCCTACACATGCTAGTGGGTTTCATCTAGTTATTGTGGCAATGACAGGTCATGCAGAGGAAATGGGTTCAACTACCGTAGCACACAGCAGTTTGAATCGCGTTGTCTTAATGCAGTAAAAGAGAGCAGGAGCGAGAACATGGGATTGTATCGATATGATCAAATGGTTGGTTGCTTGCCTGATGGTTCGTTGCACGGATACGGTTCTTCGTTAGGGTAGTCACGGTACTCTTCGGGGACAGATCCTGTCGCAAAGGATAACGATACACAGGCATCACCAAACAATGTGCAACAATATGATGCATGCATGAAACATGGCAATATGAGTGTGTTGGGCTAATGCAACTAAAGCCAGAAGTGTTTGAGCAAATTTGAATCAAAGATTCAAATTCCAAATTCAAATATGGCCTTTTAAAGTGCTTTTCCTTGTTCTGATTAAAACATCAATTTAACTTGTTTGATCATGCATGAAAATAGTACGGATGGATAGATTGGATTTTTCTGATCATTTTTCATATATAATTTGTCCAATTTGGAGTTACAGAATAAAAGTTATGAATTTTTGAAGTTTAATTAATATTCTGGAATTTCCTGATTTAATTTAAATCCAGAAATATCATTTACTGCGTCAGCCTGACGTCACAGTGACATCAGCAGGTCAACAGGGCTGGCTCGGGTCAAACCTGACGTGTGGGGTCCACACGTCAGTGACACAGGGGCTAATCCCGTGTTGACCCGGGCTGGTTAGCTTTGACTAAGCCCTGGGGCCCACTTGTCAGCGTCAGTAGGTGGTGGGTTAGTGGCTAATTAACTAGGCCACGTCAGCTCGCCGGAGTTCTGGCCGGCGGCGACCATCAGTGCGGCGGCGATAGTGGTTTTGGTCGTTTTGGCCACCAAATGGACCGCGGAGGCCACCGGAGTGAAGCTGAGGACGACCCGCGGCTCTTGGCGGAGTCCGTTGGGGTCGGGGTGGCCGGAGTCGACGGCGGCGAGCTCGGTTGCGGCCGCCGGGGTTCGGTCGTGCACAGGAAGGGTGTTGCAGGGGGTTTGGGGTAGCGTTGGTGCGTGCTACGTGCTCCTAGTGAGATGTGGAGCACGATGGTGAGCTCGGTTGGGCGCTACGGCGACCGTGGCCACGACGGCGACATCGCCGGCGGCGTGAAGCTTTCGGCCGCGGTGGGGCTAGGGCCTAGGGGTCGGGAGAGAGCAGGGAAGAAGGGGGAAACGGTGGCGTAGCTCACCGCGGTTGCAGTGGGCGTCGAAACGGGCTCGGGGACGCGCTGGAGACGGCGAATTCGTCGGCGACGGTGATCGGAGCCCGAAGAGGGGAACAGCGACGTGGCGGCGATGCAGGGCTTCCGGGGACTCGTGGAGCGGTGGGGAGGAAGAGGGAGTCGAGGCGGAGCTCCTGAGCTAATCGGGGGAGCGAGGGGTGGTCGGAGGCAGTGGCTAAGGCGAACGGCGGCGACGGTGTGCTTCGGCCGTGAGAGGGAGAGAGCGAGAGAGAGGAAGGAGAGAGCCAGGGAGAGTGAGAGAGAGCAGGGGGAGAGGCGTGGCGTCGTCCAGGGCGTCGAGCGAGGAGGGGAGGCCAGGCAAGCAGGCGAGCAGGTGGCGTGGCGCGGTGGCGCGCGCGCGCGCCGGCCACACTCCCCTCCCTCTGTCTGGACGAAGACGACAGAGGAGGGAGGTGGGCTGGGCTGGCTGGGCCAGCCAGCTGGCTGGGCCGCACAGTGGAGGAGCCCAGGTAGGTTTTTCCTCCTTTCTTTTCTGTTTTCTGTTTTTATTTAATATATCTGCAACTTTGTTGAATTAAATAAAATACCTAGGCAATCCCAAAAATCACCAAACTACTCCTGGCTCATAGTTGGATTATTTCCAACATGAAACATTTTAGTTTGGAGATATTTGAGCATTTAAATATTTTATATAATTTTAAATGCCCAAATTCAAATAGTTATGATTTAATTCAAAAACCCTAGGATGGCCTAGGAAAATGTGCACCACTTTTGCAGAGGTTCTGAACCAAGACAAAAATGATGGGCATTTTAGAAGGGCATTTCAGGTTCATTGAAAATTATTTTAGTAAACCCTAGTTGGTTTCAGAGGGGACTGGGGGTTCTGTCATCCCCATTTCAAGTTTCTGATGAAAGAGTAAACATGATGCAACACTCTAATGCATGACTAGCTAGGGTGTGACAACTCACCCCCACTCAAAAGAATCTCGTCCCGAGATTTGGGTTCCTCCGGGAAGAAGGCGGGATACTCGAGTCGAAGACGATCCTCCCTTTCCCAAGTTGCTTCATCTTCAGAATGGTGCGACCATTGAACTTTGAGGAACTTGATGTTATGACGTCGCGTGGTACGCTCGGCCTGATCGAGGATACGGATGGGGTACTCTCGATATGTAAGATTATCTTGGAGATCAAGCGTTTCGTGGTCCACTTCACGGATAGGATCCGAGAAGCAACGCCTGAGTTGAGAAACGTGGAAGACATCGTGAACTCTGGAGAGATGCGGAGGTAGTTCCAACTGGTAGGCAACTTCTCCTCGTTTGGCAAGAATGCGAAAAGGTCCAATGTAACGAGGAGCCAATTTGCCTTTGATACCGAAACGATGGGTTCCCTTCAGAGGGGTGACCCGAAGATAAGCCTTCTCGTCAACCTCGAAAGTCATAGCCTTATGTTTTCGGTCATATTGACTCTTTTGACGGGATTGGGCTGTTTTCAACTTTTCACGAACGATACGAACTTGTTCTTCTGCTTCCTGAATCATATCCGGGCCAAAGAATTGTCTTTCCCCGGTTTCTGACCAGTTAAGGGGTGTTCGACATCGTCGTCCATAGAGAACTTCAAAAGGGGCTTTACCCAAGCTAGATTGATAGCTGTTGTTGTAAGCGAATTCGGCAAATGGAAGGCACTTCTCCCAGTCCATTCCGAACGAGATAACAGAGGCTCGAAGCATGTCTTCTAGAATTTGGTTGACGTGTTCCACTTGACCACTCGACTGAGGGTGGAAAGCGGTGCTAAAGGAGAGACGGGTTCCCATAGCATTTTGGAAACTTTCCCAAAATCGAGAGGTGAAAAGACTTCCTCGATCCGAATTGATTTCCAAAGGAACACCATGGAGAGACACTATTCGGGAGATGTATAAGTCTGCCAGCTGACTAGCGGTTATACTCTCACGAACAGGTAAGAAATGAGCTACTTTGGAAAGACGATCGACCACGACGAAAATAGCATTATTCCCTCTTTTGGTCCTGGGAAAACCGGTAATGAAATCCATACCAATTTTATCCCATTTCCATTCAGGAATAGCTAAGGGTTGAAGGGTGCCAGCAGGCCGTTGATGCTCTGCTTTTACACGACGACAGACGTCGCAATTAGCAATATACTGAGCGATTTCTCTCTTCATCCTAGTCCACCAGAACCTCTGGCGTAGGTCCTGATACATCTTGGTACTACCGGGATGAATGGTGAGAGGAGATTCATGAGCCTCCTTAAGGATCAACTGCCGTAGATGCTGGTTCTTGGGAACCACTAGACGGTCCTCAAAGTACACAACACCATGATCATTTGTGGAGAAACAACTAGCACCTCCGCTAGCAATGTTCTCTTTGATTTTAGATATCCCCTTATCTCGCTTTTGGGCAGCGATGATTTGATCCGTAAGAGTAGGTTTTGCTACCAAGGTGGAAAGAAAACCTTGAGGTACAATGTGAAGGTTAAGCTTCCGAAATTCCTCATGGAGAAGCGGTTGACTTTGTTGTAACATCAGGTTGTTACAATAAGATTTACGACTTAGCACATCAGCCATGACGTTGGCTTTCCCTGGGGTACAGGTTATTCCTAGGTCGAAGTCAGTGATCAATTCAACCCAACGTCTCTGCCTGAGATTCAAATCCGGTTGGGTGAAAATATACTTCAGACTTTGGTGATCAGTGAATATTTCGCAACGATTACGGAGGAGGTAATGTCGCCAGGTCTTAAGTGCATAGACTACGGCTGCAAGTTCTAGATCATGAGTAGGATAATTCTCCTCATGTGGGTGCAATTGCCGTGAAGCGTAAGCAATTACGTGTCGATCTTGCATGAGAATGCAACCTAGTCCTTGTCGCGAGGCGTCGCAGTAGATAACGAAGTCCTTGGAGAAGTCTGGCGGTACCAGTACGGGAGCAGAGGTCAGGCGTCTTTTCAGTTCCTGAAAGCTGTGCTCACATTGTGGAGTCCATTCGAACTTCTTATCTTTCTTGAGGAGTTCGGTTAGAGGTTTGGCAACTTTGGAGAAGTTCTCGACAAAGCGACGGCAATAGCTCGCTAAGCCTAGAAAACTCCGAACTTGCTTGACCGATTCGGGTGGAGTCCAATCAAGGACGGCTTGAACTCGCTTAGGGTTAACAGCAATACCTTTACCAGATATTACATGACCCAGATAGGTCACTTCCGACAACCAGAATTCACATTTAGAGAATTTGGCATAAAGGCGATGCTCTCGAAGTTTCTTCAACACTAGCCTTAGATGTTCGGCATGTTCTTCCTCGTTCTTGGAGTAGATGAGTATATCATCGAGATAAACTACGACGAATTTGTCCAAATACTCCATGAAGATTGAGTTCATTAACCGAGAAAAGGTGGCTGGAGCGTTGGTTAAACCGAAGGACATGACGGTGTACTCGTATTGGCCATAACGAGTAACAAAGGCCATTTTAGGAATGTCCCCGTTTTTGATTTTGATTTGATGGTAGCCCAACCTAAAATCCATCTTGGAGAAGACTGAGGATCCAGCGAGCTGATCATACAGATCGTTGATCCTGGGAAGCGGGTATTTGTTCTTGATTGTGACCAAATTGACAGGTCGGTAATCTACAACCATCCGGTCCGTACCATCCTTTTTCTTAACGAATAGGACGGGGAAAGCCCACGGAGATGAACTAGGGCGGATGAAACCCTTTTTCAAGGATTCATCGAGTTGTTTCTTAAGCTCGGCTAGTTCTAGGGGTGCCATTTTGTAAGGTCTTCTAGCAATCGGAACGGTTCCTGGAATGAGGTCTATTACGAACTCAACATCCCTGTCAGGTGGAACACCTGGCAATTCCTCTGGAAAGACATCCGGGAAGTCACGGACTACCGGAACGTCCTCAAGATCTGGCAAAGGGCTGGCGTTAAGAGAATATAACTGTCGCTTGGCTATTCGGGTCAAGACATTGACTATCTTCCCCGAAGGATGGGTGAGTTGAACAGTCCTAGAGAAGCAATCAATTTTGGCTTGATGAGCTGACATCCAGTCCATACCCAAAATGATATTAATATCCGAAGATTTAAGGGCTATCAGAGATGCAAGGAAAACAAGTCTGTCGACTTGGATCTCATTTCCATAACTTACTCTAGAGGTCTGCCATCTAGACCCAGGGGTAGAGATTTCCATAGTGGATGGCAAGTCACAGAATGCAACGTTATGCAAACGAGCATAATTTTCAGATATAAAGGAATGAGAGGCTCCTGTATCGAAAAGAACAGATGCCGGGTGGCAATTAACAAGAAGCGTACCGAGAACGACGTTGGGATCCTCTTGAGCTTCTTCGGCAGAGACACAATTGACATGGCCACGTGAAGCGGTGACCGGTTTGGCATGGAACACCTTCCCTGTCGGCTTGCCACGGCCAACAGCTTTAGCAGATTGATTGGGGTTGGTCTGGGGACACTCACGCATATAGTGACCAGATTCCCCACACTTGAAACAAGTCACGGAACTGGTACGTGGAGGAGCATTATTGGATGGACCCCCATAGGGCTTGGCTGGAGCAGACTGTTGAGCGGGGCGAGGCGCCTGGAAAGATGGCCTCGGTGTGAACCTGGGTGGCAGGGCGGTGTTGGGTACCCACACGCGGCGCTTCTGAGGACCAGCACCGGATGAGGAACCCGTATCACGGCCATGCTTGCGTGTTGCGTCATAGTCAGTCTGACCGGTTTCAGCACTGATGGCTTTGTTGACAAGTTTCGAAAAAGATGTGCACTCATGCAGACGGAGGTCACGGCGAAGCTCAGGACTAAGGCCCTTACGGAACCTTGCTTGCTTCTTGGCGTCAGTAGACACTTCCTCAGTTGCATATCGTGCGAGATTACCAAACTCTCTGCTATAGACATCCACAGAAAGTCGGCCTTGGGTGAAACTGCAAAATTCTTCACGTTTACGGTCCATGAGACCCTCCGGAATGTGATGTTCACGGAAAGCCTCGCTGAACTCAGCCCAAGTTGTGACATGGCCCGCTGGGCGCATGGCTCCATAATTCTCCCACCATAGACTGGCGGGGCCTTCAAGATGATATGCAGCAAAGGTGACCTTGTCAGCCTCAGCTACCAGCGCGGAACGCAGCTTGTGAGAGATACTGCGAAGCCAGTCATCAGCGTCGAGAGGCTCGACGGAGTGGTGGAACGTGGGTGGATGCAATTTGATAAAATCACTGAGTGACACCACGTTAGCCCTCTGATGGTGTGCTGTATTCTGTTCAATACGCTCCAACAAACGGTTTGTCTCCCGCTTATTTCTCTCAGCTTCCATCATCACCTCGGCTAGTGAAGGAGGATGAGGCAGATTTTCATTCCTGGCTTCACTGCCTTCGGCCTGCTCTTGAGAAGCAGGGTTGGCGCGCGTGTTGACCATCCTAGGTAAACAAGACAATGATTTAGTCAGAATGATAAAATTCCGACATAGGATACATAATGCAAGGAATAACTCGGAATGCAAGATGATCATCCGTATGACATGGTAGATACAGAAACTGCTTCTTTATTCCATCGTCATACACACCATACAAAGTTTAGTACAAGACCAAACAAAGTACTATTACGGTGAGAAAAGGATTACATCTCATCGGAGGCATTCCAAGCTCCTATACATTATTTTTCTACACCTCCGGAAGGAGTACAAACTAGGTCATAACCCACGAGTCACGCGGGACGATAGACGACACAGCTAGTGCGAACTAGGGATACTACCACTAACTCAGACCGATCCGTAGTAGTCCTCATAAAAGTCACCTCCATAGCCTGGAAGCTCAACATGTTCATCCGGAAACAGACGATCTCGCGGAGCTTGTGGACCATAGGGGCTAGGATGAGGTCGTGGACCAACAAACGGTGGCCTGCGGGGACCGCGAGGTGGGGTGATGCCTCCTACATCACGCCAAACCATCACGTCTGGCAGAGCAGATCTCACAGGATAGAGATCGCGCATATCTGAGAATCCAGCTTGCACCGCCGGTGCGAACCGAGTCAAAGTGGCCCAGTGGTCAGCACGGGTATTGAAGAGCTCTAGCCTTAAGGCCCGATTTTCACGGTCCTTATCCTCGAGCATCTCAGCAGTGGTGCGAGTCCGTGAATCCTCCTGAGTGGAGTCAGCATAGATAGCCTGGAGATACCCTTGTGCTCCCGGAAGTGATCCTGGCATATACCGGAAATCAGAGTCCCGAAATAAACCAGATCTAACTCGCATAATGGTCATCATGGAGTAGGCGGCATCCTGCACAGCCATCTCAATAGTAACCCCGAGTCCATAGGAGCAGTGAAGAGGCTCAGTGGATCCAGGATAAGATGGAAATATCCTGACAGTGCAGAGATACTGGCTTTGATTAAAATCTCGGAATTGCTCTTCGACCGTGTACTCGGGATACCAGCGGTATCCGGCCTCAGTCATTACCCTGACCAACTTAGCAGTATGGCCGGGTACATCTAGGCATCGAGTCAGGCGAACCACTTGATTGAGGTCGCGAGTGGCCATCTGAAAGCACAATTATAATGCAAAGGCATTAGAATTTCTAGCAAAATTTCGGCAGCATAACAGCTGTAAATGCTCAAAAAGGATATTGAGACATTTGACAAAGGATTTCGTACACACTCAACATCATCACATCAAAGTTCTGGAACCATTCTAACAACATAATGTGGTAGTAGAACTGAGCTAGGCTGATAACCATCAAACTTATAAGGTACTACTGATTAGTAACACGTGAACCTGATAGAGAGAACAGATCCTAATTCCTTAACCCCCGGTGGAAGAATGGACTGACTCAGATCAGAAAGTCATAAGGTATAAGGAGTAAAAAGAGCCTTACGTTCCATCCCACAAACAATTCCCCTACATATAACTAAAGAATTTCTAGACTCAACATCGACCAGTTTGGCTTGGAGAACCTACAGGCAGTCCGGCTCTGATGCCAACCCTGTCAGGACCCCGACTCGATGTCACATCGATCTAGCTGGTAACACCTCATATCACTTTGCGGCCTCACGCACGGTATCCCCACGGGAGTCGCCTTACCTTTGCCCGGGACCGTTTGCGCCTTTTGGCTCACGTATATGATAGTGTCGCTAGCATCCATATGATAAAGAGCCCGGGCTGACATGACTAGTCGTAAACCCAAAGCGGCACAGACTTACAGGGACAGGCATCCATGACCCAGCTTCGAACGTGTCGGTCATCAGCAATTGGGTCCGGGCTGTAGCACTGGGCTAGCAGGACTCCGGTAAACCGGGCTGTAGCGGGCTAACAGGACTCCGGTACTCAAAGCGTGACATTTCCCCGAAGGGACAGACACAGGAACGAAGAAGGACACATGCCGGCCAGCCTAAGTGTTCCAGAGCAGTAGCAAGCTACCATGGCTCAGCGGTAACACTAGGAGACATTTCCCGGTAAGAGAGGCTACTAAAGATAAACAACTAGATAGTCAGATCCCACACATACCAAGCATTTCAATCATACACACAATATGCTCGATATGTGCAAATACAACGAAGCATCACAACATGACTCTACGACACAAGTACTTTATTTAAGGCTCAGAGAGCCATACATAACATACACACAAAGGTACGGGTCTCACGACCCAACATACAAGTCATACAATCATACAAGCCAACAGCGGAAGTACTTTGTCTGGGTACAGACAACTAGTAAAATAAAAGAGGCTTGGAAGCCTAACTATACTACGTGGTCCATCACAAGCTCAGGGTCACCACCTGGGTCTTTAGCCTACTCGTTGATGTCAACGTCTACATAGAACCCATCAGAAGGGGCTGCAGCGTCTTCTGTAAAAATGTAGATTATAGCAACATGAGTACAAAGGTACTCAGCAAGACTTACATCAGAACCTACATACATGCATAGTATCAAGAAGGGTTGGTGGAGTTATTGCAGCAAGCCAGCTTTGACCCTTGGCTAGGCTATCCTACGATATTCCAACTTGAAATAGTTTTGCGCACACGAGTCCACTATTCACCACTTCAATACACTACCGAGGATCCACCTCCGTCTTCCTACGGAAGAGCCATCCTCGGCACTCACACTTATCTTGAGGCTTTTAATAGTTTCCATTTACTTGTCTATGAACTGTATAGGCAACCAAGTAGTCCTTTACCGCGGACGCGGCTATTCGAATAGATCATGTTAACCCTGCAGGGGTGTACTTCTTCATACATGTTTCCACCACTTAGCGTCTGCACACGACATGTGCTCGGCAGACTTCAAGCGAAAGCCGACGTGGGTGTAGACCACGACCTACCTAAACACTTAAGCCTCTAGTCCAGGTTTATCGCCTATTCAGGTTCCATCCGCAGGGAGTCCGGCCGAGGTTTCCCATACGGCCCTGAACGATGTGAACAGGGTTCCCGAGATACCTAACGGGTATTCGGTACACCCGGCCACGTACCTACCGCATCACAGCCCACCCCTACGGTCAGCGCTGTCCACGGCCTCCAGTAGGCTACAAACACCAGAAACTACTTGCAACTCCTGGACAGAGAGCTAAGGTGGATAAGAAGTCGAGCGGGGTCATATTTCAGGGCCCAATGTATGGTAGTAGCTGATTCTTAAATCACACATACAGATCTCGGTGCTTAAGGTCGGCTTCAATGAAACAACCCACCATGTACTCCTACATGGCCTCTCATCGATACCTTTACCAAATCGTGTTCACCACACCACTCTCATTACCGACATTAACATTTCACTCTAGCCCATCACCCAGATGAACCAGACCTGACACGACTCTAAGCATAGCAGGCATAGCAAGGTAGGAACAACACATACATATGGCTCAATCAACTCCTACACATGCTAGTGGGTTTCATCTAGTTACTGTGGCAATGACAGGTCATGCAGAGGAAATGGGTTCAACTACCGTAGCACACAGCAGTTTGAATCGCGTTGTCTTAATGCAGTAAAAGAGAGCAGGAGCGAGAACATGGGATTGTATCGATATGATCAAATGGTTGGTTGCTTGCCTGATGGTTCGTTGCACGGATACGGTTCTTCGTTAGGGTAGTCACGGTACTCTTCGGGGACAGATCCTGTCGCAAAGGATAACGATACACAGGCATCACCAAACAATGTGCAACAATATGATGCATGCATGAAACATGGCAATATGAGTGTGTTGGGCTAATGCAACTAAAGCCAGAAGTGTTTGAGAAAATTTGAATCAAAGATTCAAATTCCAAATTCAAATATGGCCTTTTAAAGTGCTTTTCCTTGTTCTGATTAAAACATCAATTTAACTTGTTTGATCATGCATGAAAATAGTACATATGGATAGATTGGATTTTTCTGATCATTTTTCATATATAATTTGTCCAATTTGGAGTTACAGAATAAAAGTTATGAATTTTTGAAGTTTAATTAATATTCTGGAATTTCCTGATTTAATTTAAATCCAGAAATATCATTTACTGCGTCAGCCTGACGTCACAGTGACATCAGCAGGTCAACAGGGCTGGCTCGGGTCAAACCTGACGTGTGGGGTCCACACGTCAGTGACACAGGGGCTAATCCCGTGTTGACCCGGGCTGGTTAGCTTTGACTAAGCCCTGGGGCCCACTTGTCAGCGTCAGTAGGTGGTGGGTTAGTGGCTAATTAACTAGGCCACGTCAGCTCGCCGGAGTTCTGGCCGGCGGCGACCATCAGTGCGGCGGCGATAGTGGTTTTGGTCGTTTTGGCCACCAAATGGACCGCGGAGGCCACCGGAGTGAAGCTGAGGACGACCCGCGGCTCTTGGCGGAGTCCGTTGGGGTCGGGGTGGCCGGAGTCGACGGCGGCGAGCTCGGTTGCGGCCGCCGGGGTTCGGTCGTGCACAGGAAGGGTGTTGCAGGGGGTTTGGGGTAGCGTTGGTGCGTGCTACGTGCTCCTAGTGAGATGTGGAGCACGATGGTGAGCTCGGTTGGGCGCTACGGCGACCGTGGCCACGACGGCGACATCGCCGGCGGCGTGAAGCTTTCGGCCGCGGTGGGGCTAGGGCCTAGGGGTCGGGAGAGAGCAGGGAAGAAGGGGGAAACGGTGGCGTAGCTCACCGCGGTTGCAGTGGGCGTCGAAACGGGCTCGGGGACGCGCTGGAGACGGCGAATTCGTCGGCGACGGTGATCGGAGCCCGAAGAGGGGAACAGCGACGTGGCGGCGATGCAGGGCTTCCGGGGACTCGTGGAGCGGTGGGGAGGAAGAGGGAGTCGAGGCGGAGCTCCTGAGCTAATCGGGGGAGCGAGGGGTGGTCGGAGGCAGTGGCTAAGGCGAACGGCGGCGACGGTGTGCTTCGGCCGTGAGAGGGAGAGAGCGAGAGAGAGGAAGGAGAGAGCCAGGGAGAGTGAGAGAGAGCAGGGGGAGAGGCGTGGCGTCGTCCAGGGCGTCGAGCGAGGAGGGGAGGCCAGGCAAGCAGGCGAGCAGGTGGCGTGGCGCGGTGGCGCGCGCGCGCGCCGGCCACACTCCCCTCCCTCTGTCTGGACGAAGACGACAGAGGAGGGAGGTGGGCTGGGCTGGCTGGGCCAGCCAGCTGGCTGGGCCGCACAGTGGAGGAGCCCAGGTAGGTTTTTCCCCCTTTCTTTTCTGTTTTCTGTTTTATTTAATACTTCTGCAACTTTGTTGAATTAAATAAAATACCTAGGCAACTCCAAAAATCACCAAACTACTCCTGGCTCATAGTTGGATTATTTCCAACATGAAACATTTTAGTTTGGAGATATTTGAGCATTTAAATATTTTATATAATTTTAAATGCCCAAATTCAAATAGTTATGATTTAATTCAAAAACCCTAGGATGGCCTAGGAAAATGTGCACCACTTTTGCAGAGGTTCTGAACCAAGACAAAAATGATGGGCATTTTAGAAGGGCATTTCAGGTTCATTGAAAATTATTTTAGTAAACCCTAGTTGGTTTCAGAGGGACTGGGGGTTCTGTCATCCCCATTTCAGGTTTCTGCTGAAAGAGTAAACATGATGCAACACTCTAATGCATGACTAGCTAGGGTGTGACACCAGTGCTACAGCCCGGACCCACTTGCTGATAACCGACACGTTCGAAGCTGGGTCATGGATGCCTGTCCCTGTAAGTCTGTGCCACTTTGGGTTTACGACTAGTCATGTCAGCCCGGGCTCTTTATCATATGGATGCTAGCGACACCATCATATACGTGTGCCAAAATGCGCAAACGGTCCCGGGCAAAGGTAAGACGACACCCGTGGGGATACCGTGCGTGAGGCCGCAAAGCGATATGAGGTGTTACATGCTAGATCGATGTGGCATCGAGTCGGGGTCCTGACAGCTTTGGTATCAGAGCCTGACTGCCTGTAGGATTACCAAGCCAAACTGGTCGAAGTTGAGTCTAGAAATTCTTTAGTTATATAAGGGAATTGATTGTGGGATGGAACGTAAGGCTCTTTTTACTCCTTATACCTCATGGTCTGCTGATCTGAGTCATCCTATCTTCCGACGGGGTTAAGGAACTAGGTTTCTTTTCCGTCTATCAGGATCACGTGTTACTACTCCGTAGTCCCATAGGATTGGTTGATCAGAGTCTTACCCCAGTTTTGAGTATTTCCCAGTGTAGTTTGTTTAGTACTCTCCCAGAACCTTGAGTGGTGATGTTGAGTTGTTGTACTACCCCATTTTTAGTATGATGTCTCATTCTGAGCATTTTACTGCCGTTATGCTGCCGGAATTGCCCTAGGAGTTCGAGTGATACTAACTCCTTGTCCTACATTCCACAGTCTTTAGTTGATGCTGATTCCGTCCTTGGTTCGTTTCTCAGGATGTCATCAGCTAAGCGAAGTTCCGTTGCTCGTAGCCAGAACCATGGATATGGTAGGGATGAGGATCCTCCCGACCAGCCTTCGTTGACAGAGCTCATGCTAGAGATGGAGAGGAACAAGCGTGAGTCTAATCGTTTGTTGGCACGTATCGAGGAGAACACCGCACATCAGTTCAAAGGGTCTGCTACCATTCATGATTTCATTCGCTTGCACCCACCTACTTTTCATCATTCCATCGAGCCACTCGATGCAGATGACTGGCTCCGTAGCATCACCCATAAGCTGCGTTCCGCGAACGTAGCTGAAGATGACAAGGTCACTTATGCCACATATCACCTAGAAGGTCCTGCTAGTCTTTGGTGGCAGAACTATGAGGCTATGCTTCCAGTTGGCCAGATTCCTACCTGGAAGGATTTCACTGAGGCTTTTCGTGAGCGTCACATTCCCCAGGCCCTCATTGATCGCAAGAGAGAAGAGTTCTGTAGTTTCACCCAGAGTAAGATGGCTGTTGATGCTTATAGCAGAGAATTCGAGAACCTTGCCCGCTATGCCACAGAAGAAGTGTCCACGGACGCCAAGAAGCAAGCTAGGTTCCGGAAGGGTCTCAACCCCAAGTTGCGTCGTGATCTCCATCTGCATCATTGTGATACATTCCAAGCCCTTGTGAACAAGGCCATCAATGCAGAGACAGCTCAACTCACTTACGAGGAGTCTCGTAAGCACACTCGTGATTTGGGATCTTCCTCCGGTTCTAGTTCCCAGAAGCGCCGGATTTGGGTTCCAAACTCCGCTCTTCCTTCCGGTTATACACCGAGGTCATCCTATGTGGTGCCTTCCCCAGCTCAGTCGTATGTTCTACCCAGGCCTACTGGTAGACCGTTTGTCAGTGCGGGTCCCCGTCCAACCTCAGGGACTTGCTTCACATGCGGGAAGCCTGGACACTATGCACGTGACTGCTCTCAGACTAGTTATGCTCCACCCCAGCCCGAGAAGACTGTTGGCTGTATTAAGCCATCACGCAAGATGATCAGTGTCAAGTCAGCCCCCACTGAACGTGGACGTGTGCATCACGTCTCAGCTAAAGACGCTCATGATGATCCAGATGTCGTTCTTAGCACACTCCTTGTCAATTGTCACCCAGCATCAGTTCTATTTGATACTGGAGCATCTCACTCCTTCATTTCTGAAAGCTATGCTAACTTGCACAACCTGTCATTTTGTGAAATGCCAACTCCGCTAGTCATCCAAACTCCTGGATCCAAATGGCAAACCTCTAGTGTAAGCCATGGTAACGAAATCCTTGTTGACAGACTTGTATTTCTTGCATCACTTGTAGCCCTCAAGTCCTCAGATATTAACATCGTCTTGGGTATGGACTGGATGACAGCTCATCATGCCAAGATTGATTGTTACACAAGATCTGTTCAGCTTACACACCCATCTGGCAAGATAGTCACCGTCTCCACTAGAGTTGCAAAGCGTCAGCTCTATTCTCTTAATGCCAGCCCTCTTCCAGACCTTGAAGATATCCCGGTAGTCCGTGACTTTCCGGATGTCTTTCCAGAGGAACTGCCAGGTATTCCCCCTGACAGAGATGTAGAGTTCGTTATAGATCTTATCCCAGGAACTGCTCCAATCTCCCGGAGACCTTACAAGATGGCACCCCTAGAACTAGCCGAGCTTAAGAAACAACTCGATGAGTCCTTGCAAAAGGGTTTCATCCGTCCTAGTTCTTCTCCTTGGGCTTGCCCCGTCCTCTTCGTCAAGAAGAAAGACGGTACGGACCGGATGGTTGTAGATTATCGTCCCGTTAATTTGGTCACGATAAAGAACAAGTATCCGCTTCCCAGGATCAACGACCTGTATGATCAGCTCGCTGGATCCTCAGTCTTTTCCAAGATGGATTTAAGGTTAGGCTACCATCAAATCAAGATCAGGAATGGGGACATTCCCAAGACAGCTTTTGTCACTCGTTATGGTCAGTACGAGTACACCGTCATGTCCTTTGGCCTAACCAACGCCCCAGCCACATTCTCCCGCCTGATGAACTCGATCTTCATGGAGTACTTAGATAAGTTCGTCGTGGTTTACCTCGATGATATTCTTATTTACTCGAAGAACGAGGAAGAGCATGCCGAACATCTTAGACTTGTTTTAGGAAAACTCAGAGAACACCGCCTTTATGCCAAGTTCTCCAAGTGTGAATTTTGGTTGCCAGAAGTGACCTACCTAGGCCACGTAATCTCTGGTAAGGGCATTGCTGTCAATCCCGAGAGAGTTCAAGCCGTTCTCGATTGGACTCCACCTGAGACCGTGAAACAAGTTAGGAGTTTCCTTGGTCTAGCCAGCTATTGTCGCCGCTTTGTTGAAAACTTCTCCAAAGTAGCCAAACCCCTCACGGAACTTCTCAAGAAAGATAAAAAGTTTGAGTGGTCCCCACAGTGTGAGTACAGTTTTCAGGAACTGAAAAGACGCCTGACTTCTGCTCCCATACTTGTGCCACCGGATTTCACTAAAGACTTTATTATCTACTGCGACGCCTCACGACAAGGACTAGGTTGCATTCTTATGCAGGATCGTCATGTGATTGCCTATGCATCTCGACAATTGCATCCACATGAGGAGAATTATCCTACACATGATCTAGAGCTTGCAGCCGTAGTCTATGCACTCAAGACTTGGCGACATTACCTCCTTGGTAAACGTTGCGAGATCTACACCGATCACCAGAGTCTCAAGTATATCTTCACCCAACCGGATCTGAACCTTAGGCAAAGACGTTGGTTGGAGTTGATCACAGATTATGATCTAGGGATTACCTACACCCCAGGCAAAGCCAATGTCATGGCTGATGCTCTAAGCCGTAAATCCTATTGCAACAATCTCATGTTGCAGCCGGGCTAACCACTTCTCCATGAGGAATTCTGTAAGCTTAACCTTCACATTGCTCCTCACGGATTCCTTTCTACCTTGGTGGCGAAACCTACCCTTGAGGATCAGATCATAACTACCCAGCAATATGATACGGGTATTTCTCGTATCAAGGATAACGTTAAGAAGGGAGTTGCTGGTAGTTTCTCTGTTGATGATCGTGGTGTTGTTTTCTTTGAGAATCGCTTGGTGGTTCCCAAGAAGCAACATCTTCGGCAATTGATTCTTAAGGAGGCGCATGAATCCCCTCTCACGATTCATCCCGGTAGTACTAAGATGTATCAGGACCTACGCCAGAGGTTCTGGTGGACTAGGATGAAGAGAGAAATCGCTGAGTTCATTGCTAAGTGTGACATTTGTCGTCGCGTTAAAGCAGAGCATCAAAGACCTGCTGGCACCCTTCAGCCTTTAGCTATTCCTGAATGGAAATGGGATAAAGTTGGTATGGACTTCATCACCGGCTCCCAGGACCAAGAGAGGGAATAATGCTATCTTCGTAGTCATTGATCGTCTTTCCAAAGTGGCTCACTTCCTCCCTGTTCGAGAAAATATCACTGCTAGTCAGCTTGCTGACTTATATATTTCTCGAATAGTGTCACTTCATGGTGTTCCACTAGAGATCAATTCAGACCGTGGCAGTCTTTTCACTTCTCATTTTTGGGAGAGTTTCCAAACTGCCATGGGAACCCATCTTTCCTTCAGTACCGCTTTCCACCCTCAGTCGAGTGGTCAGGTGGAACGGGTCAATCAAAATCTCGAAGACATGCTCAGAGCTTGCGTTATCTCATTCGGTATGGATTGGGAGAAATGTCTTCCTTTTGCCGAGTTTGCTTATAACAATAGCTACCAATCCAGCCTCAAGAAAGCTCCTTTTGAGGTTCTCTATGGACGAAGATGTCGAACACCTTTGAACTGGTCAGAAACCGGTGAAAGACAATTCTTTGGACCGGATATGATCCAGGAGGCAGAAGAGCAAGTTCGCATCATTCGTGAGAATTTGAAAACAGCCCAATCTCGTCAGAAAAGTCAGTATGATCGTCATCATAAGGATATGACTTATGAAATTGGCGACCAAGCTTACCTTCAGGTTACTCCTTTGAAGGGTACCCATCGTTTCGGTGTCAAGGGCAAGTTGGCTCCTCGTTACATTGGTCCTTTTCGTATTCTCGCTAAACGAGGAGAGGTTGCCTACCAGTTGGAACTACCCCCACATCTTTCTCGAGTTCATGATGTCTTCCACGTCTCTCAACTCAGGCGTTGCTTCTCGGATCCTATCCGCGGAGTGGACCACGAAACGCTTGATCTCCAAGATAACCTCACATACCGAGAGTACCCGGTTCGCATTCTTGATCAAGCAGAGCGTGTTACTCGACGTCAGAACGTCAAGTTTCTCAAAGTTCAGTGGTCTCATCATTCCGAGAGAGAGGCTACTTGGGAGCGAGAAGATCGTCTTCGACTGGAGTACCCCGCTTTCTTTCCGTCGACCCCTGAATCTCGAGACGAGATTCTTTCAAGTGGGGGCGAGTTGTCACATCCCTAGTCTGGTATGACCTAGGCTAGTTAGCCATTTTGTGCATCATATTTAAATTTCATTTTAATTTTGAAATGAGGATTGGTGGAACCCTCAGAAGCATCTTTTGAAAATGACCCAAATAAAAACTTCTCCAAAAGGGTCCAAGAAAATGCTCATGATGCCCTCTAAAAATATTGGACAGAGATAAAAATCAAAACAATATTTTTAGGAGTTCATGGACATTTTATTTTGGCTATTTGGATTAATTCGATAAATATTTGCATTGGGAATATATTTCTATATATATGAATTATGGCCCAAAAATTATGCCATTTATAAAAGAGCTCTGGAATAATATATCCAGCTCCTGCAAAAATTGGCATAATAAAATAAAATGATTTAATATATTTATTAAATCAAACAAATGTCAGAAAAAAATAGAAAAACAGAAATAAAAGAAGGAGGGGCTTACCTGGGGCTTCCCCTGTGCAGCCCAGCCGCAGCAGGCCGGCCCAGCCAGGAGGTGGCCCAGCCCACCAGGCCCCCCTCCTCTGTCGTCTTCCTTCCCGACAGGGGAACGGAGTGTGGCCGGCGCGCGCGCGCGCCACCGCGCCACGCCTCCTCCCTCCCTGTCTGCCTGTCCTCCCCTCGCTGCTCTGGATGGATTGCACGTCGCCACGCAGCCGCCCCGGTTCCTTTTCCCCTCCCTCTCGCTCATCTCCTCCTCTGGCTCCCCCTCACTCCCACCGAACGCGACCGCCGCCGCCGACGAGAACCACCACGGCCACCGGCCTCCCCTCGCCTCCCTGAGACGCTTCCCAGCTCCGCCTCGACTCCCTCTACCTCCTCGTCAAGCCTCGCACCTCCGGACGCGCTCCATCGCCGACGCCGTTGTCTTTTTCACCACCGACGCCGGAGATCGACTTCGCCGCCATCACCGTCAATTCGTCGGACGCAGGACGTCCCCGAGCACACCGCCTGCTCTGCGAGTCCGCCGTGAGCCTCTCTTCCTTTCCTCTCACCTCTCTCTCTCGCGCGTGCCCTGTAGCCGCTGCCCCGCGAGCGCCCGAAGCCGCCGTCCGCCATGGCCGGCGAGCTCCGTGCCCCCGAGCACCTCCGCCTCGCGTAGATAGCTCGATGTGCTCCTGCTGCCTCGTAGATACCGCCTGTGCCCTCCGTTCGCTCGAACGCGAGCTGCAGCCCCACGCCCGCGCTATCCCGAGCTCCGGCCGCCGCCGCAAGCTTGCTCCGACGAGCTCCGGTGCCCCCGCAGCCCCCCAACCAGCTCCCCTGGTTGCGGACGACGACGGGCTACGCCCCGGTGGTCTTCGCGCGATCAAACGCCATCTGTAACGCAAGTCCGGCGAGTCGCCGCCGCGCTAATGGTCGCCGCCGGCCAGAACCCCGGCGGGCTGACGTGGCCTGTTAATTAGTCACTAATTCCCCACCCGCTGACGCTGACAAGTGGGCCCCAGGGCTTAGTCAAAGCTGACCAGCCCAGGTTTGACTCGGGGTTAACCCCCTATCACTGACGTGTGGGTCCCACACGTCAGATTTGACCTGGACAGCCGCGTTGACCCGCTGATGCAATGATGACGTCATGCTGACGCAATTATACCTTTTCTGGAATTAAAATAATTCAGAAAATCCAGAAATTGATTTAAACTTCAAAAATTCATATCAATTCAACCGTAGCTCAGATTTAAATAATTTATATATGAAAAATTATCAGAAAAATGCAACCTTTCCATCTGTACTAGTTTCATGCATGACAAACCAACCTATACCTGCTGAATATGGGAAAACACATTATGGCATATATAAGAGACCTAATTTAGAAATGCATTTGAACCTTTGGTTCAAATGGACTTTAAGCTAATTGAACACTAGTTGCATTAGCTCAAACAGCATCACATCTACATGCCATGTTCATGCATCATATTGTTGCATATGATTGTGTTTTGATTGCCGGCACCGTTCCTTCTCGATAGGTCCTGCTCCGGAGACGTTCCAGAGTACCTGTCTGTGAAGCAGTGCCTCCCTTGTTGTGTTACCAGGAAAGCAAACCCCCTTGTTCATTTCGATAAAACCCTACTCTCTCGCTCCTGCTCTCAGTTATTGCATTAGGACAACAACGATTCATCTGCTACTTTGTGCTGCGGTAGTTGAACCCATTCCTCTGCATGACCTGTCATTGCCACAGTAAATAGTTGAAACCCACTAGCATGTGTAGGAGTTGATTGAAGCCACTGATGTGTTCCTACCATGCTATGCCTGCTATTGCTTAGAGTGTGTCAGGTCTGGTTCATTGGGAATGAATTGGAGTGTCACGATATGTTCTGATGCTGAGAGTGAAGTGTGTGAACACGATTTGGTAAAGGTAGCGGTGAGAGGCCATGTAGGAGTACATGGTGGGTTGTCTCGCTGGAACCGTCCTTAAGCACTGAGTTCTGTGTATGTTGTCCAATGACCCGATACTACCACACATTGGGTTCCGGTAACTCGACCCCTCTCGACTTATTAACCAACTTGGTCTCTGTCCAGGAGTCGCAACTAGTTTCTGGTGTTTGTAGGTAGTGCTATTTTTCTACCAAGTGGCACCCGGCAGGGTGGGCTTGGGACAGACTAGGCACACGTGGCCCGGTGTACCGAGTGGCACCCGGTTGGTGGGCTCGGGAACCCTGTACACATCGTTTGGGGCCGTAAGCGACACCCCGGCCGGATCTCCTTGCGGATGGAACCCGAATAGGCGATAAACCTGGACTAGAGTCTTGTGTGGTTAGTCAAGTCGTGGCCGACACCCTCGCCAGGCTTCCGCTTGAAGGTTGCCGAGATACATGACGTGTACATGGCGGTAAGTGGCGGGAGCGTGTGTGAAGAAGTACACCCCTGCAGGGTTAACATGATCTATTCGAATAGCCGGGTCCGCGGTTATGGACTTCTTGGATGCTTACATGGTACATAGACAACTTGAAGTGGATACTATAAAATGCTCAAGACAAGTGTGAGTGCTATGGATGGCCTTCCCGTAGGGAGACGGGGATGAATCCATAGTAGTGTATTGTGTGGTGATTAGTGGACTCGTGTACGTTGTTTCACCTCCAGAGTTTCTGGTAGTCGTAGAACGGGATAGCCACAGAGTCAAAGCTGGCTTGCTGCAACTAAACCCCACATTACCTCTTGATACAAATGCATGTATGATAGAATCTGATGTAAGTCTTGCTGAGTACCTTTGTACTCATGTTGCTTTATTTACGTTTTTGCAGCGGAGACTTCGGTCTCACTAGTGTTCTCGTGGACTTCGACTAGTAGCTAGTACCTCAGCTACGATCTTGATCGGATGTTGTAGATAGTCAGGCTCTTCCGCCTTTTCATTTGTAGATGTCTCTACCCAGACATGTAATGCTTCCGTTTGTTGCTTGTATGCTCTGTATGGCGGGTCTTGTGACCCCTGTTTGCAATAAATGCTATGTTGGCTCTTCTGAGCCTTTATCTATATAATTGTTGAGTTATGCTGTGATGCCATGTTGTACAGCACATACTTGCATGTTATGCGTACGTGTAATGTGTATTGCTATGTGTGGGATCTGGCTATCTAGTTGTTTATTCTTAGTAGCCTCTCTTACCGGGAAATGTCTCCTAGTGCTTCCACTGAGCCCTGGTAGCTTGCTACTGCTCTGGAACACTTAGGCTGGCCGGCATGTGTCCTTCTTCGTTCCTGTGTCTGTCCCTTCGGGGAAATGTCACGCTCTGAGTACCGGAGTCCTGTTAGCCCGCTACAGCCCGGTTTACCGGAGTCCTGCTAGCCCAGTGCTACAGCCCGGACCCACTTGCTGATGACCGACACGTTCGAAGCTGGGTCATGGATGCCTGTCCCTGTAAGTCTGTGCCACTTTGGGTTTACGACTAGTCATGTCAGCCCGGGCTCTTTATCATATGGATGCTAGCGACACCATCATATACGTGTGCCAAAATGCGCAAACGGTCCCGGGCAAAGGTAAGACGACACCCGTGGGGATACCGTGCGTGAGGCCGCAAAGCGATATGAGGTGTTACATGCTAGATCGATGTGGCATCGAGTCGGGGTCCTGACAGGAAGGCTGGCTTACCACTCGGTGGGATTTTGTTTAACTTAGGCGAAACGGATTCGCAGCTAAGCCTCCCAGTGGAAGGCTGGCTTACCACTCGGTAGGATTTTTTTACAAACTTAGGCGAAACGGGTTCGCAGCTAAGCCACCCACTGGGAGACAGATTTATGAGAACAAAAGCAATAACAATCACTGAGAAAAATATGAAACTCTTGTCTTTGATGAATACACTACAGAAGTACTTTTATTACAACTCATCCGAGTGAAAAACTTAAGTATAAAAGGGGCGGAGCAGCTCCGCGTTCCATGCTCGGGGCTCATCGATCTGGTGCTCGACATTGTAAAGGCGGTATGCTCTATTGTCTAGAACCTTGGTGACGATGAAGGGACCTTCCCAAGTAGGAGCAAGCTTGTGTGGCTTCTGCTGATCCACTCGGAGAACTAAATCTCCTTCCTGGAAAGCTCGACTCTTCAAGTTTCTCGCATGGAAGCGACGCAAGTCCTGCTGGTAAATGGTTGATCGTATCAAAGCCATCTCTCTTTCTTCTTCTAGAAGGTCGACCGCGTCCTGTCGGGCTTGCTCTGCTTCAGCCTCGGTGTAGAGTTCGACTCGGGATGCGTTGTGAAGCAGGTCACTCGGCAAGACTGCTTCAGCTCCGTAGACCAAGAAGAACGGAGTCCTCCCAGTCGACCGGTTTGGCGTGGTCCTTAATCCCCAAAGCATCGACGGAAGTTCGTCGAACCATGCACCAGCTGCGTGCTTGAGGTCGCGCATCAGTCGGGGTTTCAACCCTTTGAGAATTAAGCCATTTGCTCGTTCTGCTTGTCCATTCGACTGGGGGTGAGCGACTGAAGCATAGTCGACTCGTGTACCCTGAGATGTGCAGAAGGCTCTGAATTCCTCGGAGTCTAAGTTTGACCCATTGTCTGTGATGATGCTGTGTGGAACTCCATATCTGAATATCAACTCCCAGATGAAGCTGACGGTGGTGCCGGCATCCAGATTCTTGATGGGTTTAGCCTCAATCCACTTGGCGAACTTGTCGACTGCTACCAGTACATGGGTGTAGCCGCTTCTGCTTGTTCTCAGTGGTCCAACCATATCCAACCCACATACAGCGAAGGGCCAGACGAGTGGAATGGTCTTCAAGGCTGAGGCGGGTTTGTGCGACATATTGGAGTAGAATTGACATCCTTCACACTTGTCGACTATCTCTTTCGCCATCTCATTTGCTCTGGGCCAGTAAAAACCCGCTCGGTATGCTTTAGCCACAATGGTCCGAGAGGACGCATGATGGCTACAGGTCCCCGAGTGGATGTCGTTGAGAATCATTCGACCTTCTTCCGGTGTTATGCATTTCTGGCTGACTCCAGTTGTACTTTCTCTGTACAACTGTCCCCTCATGACGGTAAAGGCTTTGGATCGGCAGATGATCTCTCAAGCCTCTTATTCATTCTTGGGGAGCTCTTTCCTCAGAATATAGGCGATATAGGGCACTGTCCAGTCGGGAGTGATGACCAGAACTTCCATGATTAAGTCGACCACAGTTGGGACCTCGACTTCAGTCGGATCTGTGGCAGTTTTTGGCTGCGGGGCTTCCTCGGTGAAAGGATCCTCTTGAACCGATGGCGTGTGAACATGCTCCAAAAACACGCCACTCGGAATGGCTTCTCTTTTGGAACCTATCTTTGCCAAGTCATCGGCTACTTGATTTTTCAGTCGGGGAATGTGATGGAGCTCTAATCCCTCAAATTTCTTCTCCAGCTTTCTGACCGCATTGCAGTAACCAGTCATGGCTGGGCTTTTGACGTCCCACTCCTTCATCACTTGGTTGACCACCAAATCCGAGTCACCGTAAACCATGAGGCGACGGACGCCGAGTGAAATGGCCATACGCAACCCGTACAAGAGTGCTTTGTATTCTGCCTCATTGTTGGAGGAATCAAAGTGAATCTGGAGTACATATCTGAGCTTGTCTCCTCGGGGGGAAACCAACACTACCCCGGCACCGGAACCATTCAGCATTTTGGATCCATCGAAGAACATAGTCCAGTGCTCTGAGTGAACTTGAGTCGGCAACTGTTGTTCAGTCCACTCGGCGAAGAAATCTGCTATTGCTTGGGACTTGATAGCTTTCTTTGCCTCAAATCTGATATCTAGGGGAAGAAGTTCAATCGCCCATTTTGCCACTCGACCAGTTGCGTCTATGTTGTGGAGAATCTCTAATAAGGGGGCGTCGGTGATGACTGTGATGATATGGTCAGAGAAGTAGTGAGCAACTTTCTTCGTGGTCATATAAATCCCATATACAAGCTTCTGATAATGAGGGTATCGTTGCTTGGATGGGGTCAGGACTTTGGAAATGTAATATACTGGGCGCTGAACTTTGAAGGCTTTCCCTTATTCTTCCCGCTCGACTGTAAGTACAGCACTGACGACTTGTCCTGTGGCTGCAATGTAAAGCAGCAAAGGCTCTTTGCTGATCGGGGCAGCAAGCACCGGCTGGGTGGAAAGCAGGGTTTTTAACTCTGCAAACGCTGCGTCAGCTTCAGGAGTCCACTCGAACTTGTCTGACTTCTTCATCAGTCGGTAAAGAGGTAATGCCTTCTCACCAAGACGAGAGATGAATCGACTTAAAGCGGCCAAGCAACCAGTAAGCTTTTGAACATCGTGCACACGCACAGGTCGTTTCATTCGGAGTATTGTGCCTACTTTCTCTGGGTTTGCATCGATTCCTCGTTCAGAAACGAGAAAACCGAGTAACTTTCCACCAGGAACTCCGAATGTGCACTTGGATGGGTTAAGCTTGATATCGTACCTCCTGAGGTTGGCAAATGTTTCAGCGAGGTTAGTCAGCAGGTCGGAACCTTTCCGTGACTTGACCACAATGTCATCCATGTACGCTTCCACATTCCGACTGATTTGAGTGAGCAAACACTTCTGAATCATCGTCATGAACGTGGCTCCGGCATTCTTGAGGCCGAATGGCATGGTGACATAACAGAAGCACCCGAATGGGGTGATGAAAGCTGTTTTGATCTCATCGGGTCCAAACAGACGGATCTGATGGTACCCGGAATAAGCGTCCAAGAAAGACAGTCGCTCGCATCCCGCAGTCGAGTCGACTATTTGGTCGATGCGGGCAAGAGGAAAATGATCTTTCGGGCAGGCCCGATTGATATGCTTAAAATCGATGCACATGCGAAGCGAATTGTCCTTTTTGGGGACCATGACGACATTGACGAGCCACTCGGAGTGGTAAATCTCTCGGATAAACTCCACTGCTAGGAGCCGAGCCACTTCTTCGCCAATAGCCTTCCTTTTCTAGACGGCGGACCGTCGCAGATGTTCCTTCACATGTTTTGCCTTTGAATCGACTCGCAGACGATGCTCAGCCAGTCCCCTGGGTACACCCGGCATGTCAGAAGGTTTCCATGCAAAGATGTCCCAGTTCTCACGGAGGAACTGGACGAGCGCTTCTTCCTATTTGGGGTCGAGTGTTGTGGAGATATGAGTCGGAGCAGCGTTAGAGTCGGTTGGGTGGATGTGAACAGGTTTTGTCTCACCGGAAGACTGGAACGCTGATTCCGTAGCAGGCCATTTGGCTCGCAACAAATCACTCGGGTCTGCATTCCTCTGGTGTTCCTGCCACTCTTCTGCCACCATCTGAGCATCGATGATCTTTGAGCCTTTCTGGAAGCACTCTTCTGCCTTCTTGTGGTTACCAGTGACAGTGATCACGCCTTTAGGGCCAGACATCTTTAGTTTGAGGTACACGTAACATGGTCGAGCCATAAAACGTGCATAAGCTGGCCTGCCCAAAATTGCATGGTAGGCACTCTGGAAATCCACAACCTCAAATGTCAGCTTCTCTTTGCGAAAATTATTTGTATCACCAAAAACCACATCAAGAGCAATCTGGCCGAGTGACGCGGCCTTCTTTCCAGGGATGACTCCATAGAAACTCATGTTGCTTGTGCTCAGTCTGGACATCGGAATGCCCATCCCTTTCAGCGTCTCAGCGTATAGTATATTCAAACTGCTGCCGCCATCCATCAACACTTTGGTCAGTCGAGTGCCCTCAACGACTGGGTCGACCACCAACGCTTGCCTCCCAGGGGTGGCTATGTGCATGGGGTGATCAGATAGGTCGAACGTAATGGCAGTCTGAGACCACTTCAGATAATTGGGCATCGACGGAGCAGCCATATTCACCTCTCGGTTTATAACTTTCAGTCGGTTTTTGCTCTCAACATCAGCAAAAATCATCAGGGTGGAATTGACCTGCGGTTACTCCTCGTCACTGTCCTCCTTGTCCTCAACCTTGTCCGACTCTTTTTCTTTGTCCTTGGACTGCTTCCCTTGGAACTGATGTATCAGGAGTCGACACTGTCGAGTGGCATGCTTCGGGTAAACGAAATTACCCTCTTCTTCTTTCTTGGTGTGGATATGACATGGCAAATCCATCACGTCATTTCCTTCTTTATCTTTTACTTTCTTGGGGTTCCAAGGCCCCTTGGGCTTCCGCTTGAATTTTCCTTGATTCAGGGCCAAGGCTTCTCCAGGAGCGGCTGGCTTGGCTTTACGCTTTTGCTTCCGACTGGAATTTCCGCCTCCGGTGTCCTAGGCGACTGATTTGTGCTTGCCGCTCCGGAGACGATCCTCTTCCTCACCATTGGCATATTTGGTGGCTATTTCCATCATTCGACTCAGAGACATGTCTTCGGTTCGACCGAAGCTTAGCTCTCTGTATTTTACGCCCTCCTTGAAGGCGCAAACTGCCTGGTGATCAGATACATTCTCTACTGTGTGATGCAGTGTGATCCATCTCTGGATGTAATCCCTCAGAGTCTCATTCGACTTCTGCACACAAGATTGCAGCTCTGTCAGTCCTGCTGGTCGCTTGCACGTTCCTTCGAATGTCCTGACAAACACTCGGGAAAGGTCTTCCCAGGTGTAAATGCTGCTGGGTGTCAACTGATTCAGCCATGCTCTGGCTGACCCTTCCAACATAAGAGCCAAATGCTTCATTGCCACCTCGTCATTTCCGCCGCCGATCTGAACAGCCACTTGGTAGTCCTCAAGCCAAGTATCAGGCTTGGACTCACCGTTGAACTTGCTGACTCTAGTTGCCAACCTGAAGTTGGGAGGAATCACCACGGCTCTGATGGTTCTGCTGAAACACTCTGGTCTGGAGACATGCACTCGGCTGCTGGTGGGTACATCTATGTCATTACCCTCTCTGTGGGCTCTGTTCCGGTCGACCAAACCTTGAACGATGATGGATCTCGCATCAATGCCTGGTTTCCTGGGGTCGACTAGAATCCTTCGCCCGCCACTGTGCTGGCGTCTGTCATCCTGTTGTCGAGGCATATATGATCCACCCCTCGGGGGAGGAGTGGGCACTCGACGTCGATCGTTGCGATCGAATTGGTGATCATACTGCTCATAGTTCCTATACTGATCGTGCCGGTCACCATGCCCTTCACGCCTAGGGGGCGATCTGGGGCTATGAGCCGACTAGACCGTATTCGCCGCCACAGATCTACTATGAATCCTGTTCCGCGACTGCGACACAGCCGAATTCTGATCTCTTGCTGCCCAGAGCAAATCCCTGATCTGCATCAAGCCTCTGCCAGCCTCTAACTAGGAAGGCTGAATCGACTCTGCTATACGGGTTGCAGCTGCCAAATTCTGAATCGGAGTGCGGTATACCTGAGTCGGAGGTTTAAAGAGTTGGCATCGAATGGAGTCTGGAATCCATTGTCGTGCGCGCTCGTCGAGTGCCCATTGAAGGTTCTCCAGTCGAGTGCGCTCAGCCAGGTTGGCCAAGCGCGCGTCCTCTAAAGCGCGAGCCTTAGGGGTTTCTCCAACGATTGAAGTATGAAGCGCATCCATGTTCCGGCGGTGAAGCTCTTCCCTCTGTTGCGAGTTGAGGAGCTCGGGGCGGCATTCCTCATGGTTGTGCGACGGATCGCCTCCGCCGTTGCCTCCCTCGGCGCCAGGAAAGCCGAGGGGAATGTGCGGCCCATTGACCATCAAGACCTCCGCCGCCGGATCACTGCTGTCGCACTCGGATGCAGTCTCTGCGGAACAAGTCGACAGGTCGAACAGGCCGTAGAGAGATTCGTCGGGCTCGATTGTCGCGACTTGGGGTAGTGGTCGACTGGCGAGCCACTGCGTGCCTCACCCATCGCTGAAGCCTCGACTGACCGGAGCGCTTACGCTGGCGGGAAGCTGGGAGGGAGGATGACACGAAAACTGGCCGATACTGAGTCGACGTTTGCCGTAGAAGGACGCCCCGGACGCATGCCCGAAAGTGCGTAGCTCCGCGAACCGAGAGCGCATCCACGTCGAGCGGAGCCTCCTGCAGCCATGCAGAGTCGTCGGCGATGAATGTGAGCGCACCGAGACGGATCTCGTGGCCCTCAACCAAAACTCCACCTGAAACCATGATGATGGGAATCAGAAAAATTGCAACTTCTCCAATAAGTCGCTAAGACACCTGCCCCACGGTGGGCGCCAACTGTCATGGTTCTAAGTCTGACAGTAGTGTAGGGGGTACTAAGGAGAGGCAAGATCCTAGCTATGGAGTAGTTGTGCTCGCAAGTGTTTTACGAGTTCAGGACCTTCTCGGAAGAAGTAACAGCCCTACGTCTCGGAGCCCGGAGGCGGTCGACTGGATTATATGTGTGAGAGTTACAGGGGTGTGAACCCTTCTACTAGTGGAGGGGGTGGCTTATATAGAGGACGCCAAGACCCCAGCCAGCCCACGTAGCGGAGGGTTAAAGTACATTAAGGTCTGGCGTTACTGGTAACACCTTACATAAAGTGTCATCATGACCATAAAGACTACTTAATTACAGACCGTTTGGATTCAGAGTAGATCTTGAACTCCTGGTGGTCGAGTGAGTCTTCATGGTCGAGTGTCTTCAGGTTTGTCGAGTGTCTTCTAGTCCGTCGAGTGGAGTTCCTCTTGGTCGACTGGAAGACGACTTCTTCTAAAAGATGTCTTTGGGGAGGGTACCTTGGACAGGTCCATGACCCTACCCTAGGTATATGACTTCATCAGTCGTGACCTGGAAATTGACATGGTGAAACAAATACAGCACAAATCTGAGGTGTAACTTATGCTTTTTTCCTGAATCTTACTTACTGTACCAGCCCCCAAGTTTATTGCTTATGAATGAATATGTTGTAGACTTAGAAATCTACTTACTGTTAGTTTGTCCGGTTTAAAGTGAATATACTTAACCCGGTGATAGCATGATAATTTTAATTTGCAATACACATTAGCCCCGAAGTGTCAAGTATCTTTACTTGTAAAGTGCTTGAGACTTAATATGTATGACCCGACAGGGTAGGTAAAAAATTCTTTAAGCATACATTAGCCCCCAAGTGCCTAGTATCTTTACTTGTAAAGTGTTTGGGACTTCAATGTTACCTTACCATGATTCTTACCATAACCTGGTACCAATACAGGCCACCACAAGTCAATTTGAATCGAAGCTTGCTGACCTGAAGAGTCGGCTGAAAACTCAAGAGCTTGAAACTCAGAAGGCCAACTCCAAGTTTGAGTTCATCGTCTCTGAACAAGAGAAGTTGAAGCAAAATTTTGAATCAGAAAAGAAAATCTGGGCTGATGAGAGGACTTCACTAGTGACTCGGGCCGAGACGGCAGAAGCATCTCTTGCAGAAGCAACAACCGAGCTGTCCGACTTAAAACGGCAGATATCCCAAATGGTCTCAGCCACCTTCGGTAAGTCACTCTGAAAAACCTTAAACATTGTAATCTTCCAATGATTATTGCAATAGTTATCTCCGGCTTATTGTTATGCTTGTGAACATACAGGCCCCAGGAGTAGCAACCTCAAGCAAAACATGCTGATCAAGCTTAAGACGGTTTACACCTTAGTGGAGCAGCTGTACTCCGGGTCACAACGTACCTTGGCCGTTGTGGCCTTATCAAATACCACTCCCCACCTCCTACAAGATGTGCTGAAGCATATCGCAGTGCTACCTCAACGAATTTAGGATTTAAGGCGGGCATCTTCAAGAGCTGGAGCTGTGGCCGCATTAAGCCGGGCAAAGGCATGGGTGCCAGAGCTTGACTTGGCTGACCTCTCTCTTGGATATCCAAGCCTGAAGGAGGATGGTACTGCATTTGATGATCAAGATTTCACCGCCCGTGTCAAGGTCGTACGTCCCTTGGCTACCCTCATTGGGAATGATACTGATCTTACTAAGTATTCGCCGGGCTATGACAGCGAGAATCGGAGAATCCCAAACATTCCATATGACCAATTCAGCCTGATCCCTCCAGCGCGTAAGCATACCTTTGCCCCTGAAGTGGACCTGGCCGGTTTAATAGATGATGAAGCTGAGTTTGAAGCCTTGAGTGGCATTGACTGGGCCTCGTCCACCTTCCAGGACAAAGCAACCGACGGAGAGACGGAGAAGGATAACCCGGAGTCTTCAAGCCCACCGAAGGAATGAACCGCTAGGCATTTTATAACTTTGAAAAAACAATGCTTCACTTATTCAGACTCGGGGAGTCTTGTAATAGGATAGGAAAAAAACCTCTTAATGTTTGTCATGCCCTTGCGCATGTTTATGGTGCTTATTACTTTCGTAAGCCGCCATCACTATATTTTGCTGGCTTACACTGACCGCTTATTTCCTTGGTGTTTAACTTGCTTTGCCTTATCATGCACATAAAACAAGCAAAATTTCCTTGGCGGTTTATCACGCCAGGGGTTTATATAGAGTATTGATAACCCGAAACATGACCCAAAGATATCATATACAGGTCGGTTTATGATTATTTATTAAATATAATCACAATAGCATACCTGCAAACCCTTTGATAATCTTCCCGGCTCATATGATGCTTTACCTGGCACTTTAGAACCCGGGGTAATTAATATTAAGCCGGAAGAATCAAAAGCCATCTCACAGTGCTTTCAAAAAGGTCTCAAAATAGTCAAGTACTTATGCTTATGATATATAATAAACAATGTTCAAAGGCCTCTGATTCGAATACGATCAGTAAACCGTTCCAAAGGGGTTAAGCTAAGATTTGGATACGATCATATAGCCCCCAGTGGCTTTGGCGATGCCGATCAAGTGGGTATCGACAGCTATGTTCTCTTTGGTTCGAATACGACCTATGTTTGAACAGGAAGTCCCCAAGTGAACATAAGAGTTGTTTAATGACGCTGATTCGAATACGATCCACGTCAGACCCAAAGGGGTTAGCTATGATTCAAATATGATCAAGAAGCCCCCAAGTGGGTTTGGCAGTATGCCGATCAAGTGGGTATCGACAGCTATGTTCTCTTTGGTTCGAATACGACCTATGTTTGAACAGGAAGCCCCCAAGTGACCATGGCTATATTCAGATATGATCATAAGCCAGTCCAAAGGGAAAGCCGGATTCGGATGTGATCCGCTCCCTGTTGGTTGTCTCCACTACCTGATAAAGAAGACACATAGATTTTTTAGGGTAAAAAGGATGGAGGTCCTGCTTTATTTCTTTATATAATATGTACATTGTCAAAAAATATATACATCCTGAAAGCCGGTGGCTTAAGTATAATAAGGCTGGAGATGATCAATGATCCACGGCCGGCGGGTCTCCTCCTCCGACTTACGTGAGTCTTTGTGCTCTTGAACATCGATGAGGTAGTATGACCCGTTGTGCAGATTCTTGCTGACCACGAAGGGCCCTTCCCAAGGCGGGGATAGATTGTGCATATCAGACTGATCCTGGATGAGTTGGAGCCCCAAGTCGCCTTCCTGAAAGGTTCTGCTCCTAACCCGGCGGCTGTGATAGCGGCGCAGGTCTTGTTGATAAATCGCCGAGCGGGCTATTGCCAAGTCTCGCTCCTCATCTAATAAGTCAAGTGCATTTTGACGAGCTTCTTCGTTGTCAGCCTCAACGTAAGCCACCACGTGGGGTGAATCGTGTCGGATGTCACTTGGCAGGACCGCCTTTGCACCATACACCATAAAGAAAGGCGTGTAGCCTGTAGATCTATTAGGCGTAGTGTTGATGCTCCATAACACAGAAGGTAACTCCTCCACCCAACAACTCGGAGTCCGCTGTAAGGGGACTAAGAGCCGGGGCTTGATACCTTTTAGGATCTCTTGATTAGCTCTTTCTGCTTGACCATTGGATTGAGGATGAGGAACAGTCGAAACATCAAGCCGGATATGTTCTCTTTGACAGAACTCTTCCATGGCACCCTTGGAGAGATTAGTGCCATCATCAGTTATGATGCTATGTGGGAAACCAAAATGAAAGATCACCTTTTTCATGAATTGAACCGCCGTGGCCGCATCACACTTACTGACCGGCTTTGCCTCAACCCACTTTGTAAACTTATCCACTGCCACCAGGAGATGTGTCTTTTTATCCTTAGACCTCTTGAAAGGCCCAACCATGTCAAGCCCCCAGACTGCAAACGGCCAAGTGATTGGGATCATCCTCAATTCTTGAGCCGGCACATGAGCTCATCATGAGAACTTTTGACAACCGTCACACTTGCTGACTAGATCTTCTGCATCAGCATGAGCCGTCAGCCAGTAGAAACCATGAAAGAAAGCTTTTGCTACCAGAGATTTTGACCCGGCATGATGGCCACAATCCCCTTCATGGATCTCACGAAGAATTTCTTGGCCTTCTGCAGGGGACACACATCGTTGAAGCGCCACAGTGACACTTAGGTGATGTAACTTGCCGTTAACAATCGTCATAGATTTGGAGCGCCTGACGATTTGTCTTGCCAAGGTCTCATCCTCAGGTAACTCGATACGTCTCCAACATATCTATAATTTTTGATTGCTCCATGCTACTTTATCTACTGTTTTAGGCAATATTGGGCTTTATTATCCACTTTTATACTATTTTTAGGACTAACCTATTAACCGGAGGCCCAGCCCAGATTTGTTGTTTTATGCCTATTTCAGTGTTTCGAGGAAAAGGAATATCAGACGGAGTCAAAACGGAACGAAATCAACTGGAGAAGTTAATTTTGGAAGGAAACCAACCAGATGGGCTTGGACTGCACGCCAGGGGAGTCCCGGGCTGCCCACGAGGGTGGAGGGCGCGCCCACCCCCCTGGGCGCGCCCCCCTACCTCGTGAGCACCCCGGAGGTCCACCGACGTACCCCCTGCACCCATATATACCTACGTACCCTAAAACTTCCAGAACAGAAAATAGATCGGGAGTTCTGCCGCCGCAAGCCTCTGTAGCCAACCAAAACCAATCGGGGCCCTGTTTCGGCACCCTGCCGGAGGGGGATCCCATCACCGGTGGCCATCTTCATCATCCCGGCGCTATCCATGACGAGGAGGGGGTAGTTCACCCTCGGGGCTGAGGGTATGTACCAGTAGCTATGTGTTTGATCTCTCTCTCTCTCTCTCTCTCTCTCTCTCTCTCGTGTTCTCTCTCGTGTTCCTCTATGGCACGATCTTGATGTATCCCGAGCTTTGCTATTGTAGTTGGATCTTATGATGTTTCTCCCCCTCTACTCTCTTGTGATGAATTGAGTTTCCCCTTTGAAGTTTTCTTATCGAATTGAGTCTTTATGAGAACACTTGATGTATGTCTTGCTGTGATTATCTGTGGTGACAATGGGATATCATGTGCCACTTGATGTATGTTTTGGTGATCAACTTGCGGGTTTCGTGACACTTGGGAACCTATGCATAGGGGTTGGCACACGTTCTTGACTCTCCGGTAGAAACTTTGGGGCACTCTTTGAAGTACTTTTATGTTGGTTGGATGAATCTGAGATTGTGTGATGCAAATCGTATAATCATGCCCACAGATACTTGAGGTGACAATGGAGTATCTAGGTGACATTAGGGTTTTGGTTGATTTGTATCTTAAGGTGTTATTCTAGTACAAACTCTTTTATAGATTGATCCGAAAGAATAACTTTGAGGTGGTTTCGTACCCTACCATAATCTCTATGTTTGTTCTCCACTATTAGTGGCTTTGGAGTGATTCTTTGTTGCATGTTGAGGGCTTGTTATATGATCTATCTATGTTATTATTGTTGAGAGAACTTGCACTAGTGAAAGTATGAATCCTAGGCCTTGTTTCCTATCATTGCAATACCGTTTACGCTAACTTTTATCATTAGTTACCTTGCTGTTTTTATTATTTCAGATTACAAAAACCTTTATCTACTATCTATTTTGCACTTGTATCACCATCTCTTCGCCGAATTAGTGCACCTATACAATTTACCATTGTATTGGGTGTGTTGGGGACACAAGAGACTTTTTGTTATTTGGTTGCAGGGTTGCTTGAGAGAGACCATCTTCATCCTACGCCTCCTACAGATTGATAAACCTTAGGTCATCCACTTGAGGGAAATTTGCTACTGTCCTACAAACCTGTGCACCTGCAGGCCCAACAACGTCTACAAGAAGAAGTTTGTGTACTAGACATCAAGCTCTTTTCTGGCGCAGTTGCCGGGGAGGCTAGGTAAAAGGGCACTCACTCACACCCCATCAACTAAGCTCTTTTCTGGCGCCGTTGCCGGGGAGGTTAGCGCTTGAAGGTATATCTTTAGATCTTGCAATCGAATCTTTTTGTTTCTTGTTTTAGCACTAGTCTAGTTTATAAAAGAAAATTACAAAAAGTTGGAATTGAGTTTGTCTCATACGCTTCACCTTTTTAATATCTTTCATGAGTATGATGGGAAGAAAAATTGTGCTCAAGTGCTAGAAGAAGAATTACATAGAATTCTTGGCTTAAAATATGTGAATGATGAGCATGATTGCAATGTTGTTAGTATGAATTCCCTGAATATCCATGATGCTAATGATATGCAAAGCCACAAGCTTGGGGAAGCTATGTTTGATGAAGATGATATTTTTGTCCCCCAAGATTTGATGAGCAAATTTACTATGATGAAAGCATGACTCCTATCTATGATGATTATTGTGATGATACGTATGCCATAAAGAAGAAGTTTGCTCATGTGGAGAGTATTAAATCTTCTACGCTAGTAGATCATGAAAAGAATGCTTTAGGTGCTGGTTATATTGTTGAATTCATTCATGATGCTACTGAAAATTATTATGAGGGAGGAACATATGCTTGTAGGAATTGCAATAATATCAAGTTTCCTCTGTATGTGCTTAAATTCTTGAAGCTATGCTTGTGTTACCTTCCTATGCTTGTTGATTATTGTTCCCATAAATTGTTTGCTCACAAAATCTCTATGCATAGGAAGTGGGTTAGACTTAAATGTGCTAGTCATATGCTTCATGATGCTCCCGTTATGTTTCAATTCTTATCTTTTATGTGAGCATCATTTTCATCATCATGCCTAGCTAGAAAGGCATTAAAGAAAAGCGCTTGTTGGGAGACAACCCAATATTTATCCTTACTGTTTTTGTGTGTCCACATGATTATTCTACTGTAGTAATCATGTTTTATAGCTTTTGTTTCAATGAAGTGCCAAGTAGAACCTTTGGGAAGACTTGGGTGAAGTTTATGTGATCTTGCTGTGAAAAACAGAAACTTTAGCGCTCACGAGAATAGCTGCCATTTTTTACTGGAGAGTGCTTTTAGGTTGATTATTTTTGCAGATGGTTAATAGACAAATTTATCAGGTCCAGCAATGTATTTCATAATTTTTGGGTTTCCAGAAGTATACGTTTTATACAGATTACTACAGACTGTTCTGTTTTTGACAGATTCTGTTTTCTATGTGTTGTTTGCTTATTTTGATGAATCTATGAGTAGTATCGGAGGGTATGAACCATAGATAAGTTGGAGTACAGTAGATATTACACCAATATGAATTTATAATGAGTTCATTACAGTACCTATGTGGTGGTTTTGTTTTCTTATACTAACGGAGCTTACGAGTTTTCTGTTGAGTTTTGTGTTGTGAAGTTTTCAAGTTTTGGGTAAAGATTCGATGGACTATGGAATAAGGAGTGAAAAGAGCCAAAGCTTGGGGATGCCCAAGGCACCCCAAGGTAATATTCAAGGATAACCAAGAGCCTAAGCTTGGGGATGCCCCGGAAGGCATCCCCTCTTTCGTCTTCGTCTATTGGTAACTTTACTTGGAGCTATATTTTTATTCACCACATGATATGTGTTTTGCTTGGAGCGTCATTTTCTTTTGCTAGTTTTTGCTTGATGTTAGTTAGAATAATGATTTGCATCTTTAGTTTCAATAAATAAGTCAAGGATAGCCTTTGCCATGCTTATTTTGCTAGTATACATGTTGCTGTTTGAAAACAGAAAGTTTACCGCTGTTGCAAAAATTCCCTAGAAAAGTAAGAGAGTGGTATAATGTTGAATCTTTTTGCATATTGAGCTATGATAAATTTATTACAGTGGGAATTTTAGTTCATAATTTTTGGAGTCAGGGAAGTATTGATACTCTTGCGTTCTTTACAGACTGTACTGTTTTGGCAGATTGCTGTTATGGTTGCATTGTTTGCATATGTTTGCTTGATTAATGATTCTATTTGAGGATAGGAGTATTAAATATGCAGAGGCATTTAGTATTAAATGTTGAATAATAATTTAAGTGATTTGTTACAGTAGAAAATGATAAGGTTTTGCATTGGTTTATACTAACCTATCTCACGAGTTCTTGTTGAGTTTGTTGTGAATGAAGCTTTTGATAAAAAGAGAAACCATGATATGAGAGGAATTAAGGAGACACAAAGTTCAAGCTTGGGGATGCCCAAGGCACCCCAAGATAATATTTCAAGAAGTCTCAAGCATCTAAGCTTGGGGATGCCCCGGTAGGCATCCCACCTTTCTTCTTCAACAACTATCGATTAGTATCGGTTGAGCCTAAGTTTTTGCTTCTTCACATGAGTTGTGCTATCCTTGCACTGTAGTTTTCTTTAGCTTTGCTTGCTGTTTGAATAAATTATCAAGATCTTAAATTCTTTAATGAGAGAGAGCCATACACAAATTAGAGTTTGATACAATACTCTATATGCTTCACTTATATCTTTTGGAGTAGTTTGTTGTTTTCTCTAGTGCTTCACTTATATCTTTTAGAGCATGGTGGTAGTTTTGCTTTAAAGAAACTATTGATCTCTCATGCTTCACTTAGATTATTTTGAGAGTCATTAATAGCATGGTAATTTGCTTAATGTTAATATACTTGGTATTCAAGATATGTGAACCTTTCTTTTGTGTGAATTGAATACTAAGATAAGTTTGATGCTTGATAATTGTTTTGAGATATGGAGGTGATAATATCAAAGTCGTGCTAGTTGAGTAAATGTGAATTTGAGAAATGCTTGTGTTGAAGTTTGCAAGTCCCGTAGCATGCACGTATGGTTAAAGTTGTGTAACAAATTTGAAACATGAAGTGTACCTGGCTTGATCCTTATGAGTGGCGGTCGGGGACGAGCGATGGTCTTTTCCTACCAATCTATCCCCCTAGGAGCATGCGCGTAGTACTTGATTTTTGATGACTTCTAAATTTTTGCAATAAGTATATGATTTCTTTTGACTAATGTTGAGTCCATGGATTATACGCACTCTCACCTTTCCGCCTTTGCTAGCCTCTTCGGTACCGTGCATTGCCCTTTCTCACCTTGAGTGTTGGTGCAAACTTCGCCGGTGCATCCAAACCCCGTGATACGATATGCTCTATCACACATAAACCTCCTTATATCTTCCTCAAAACAGCCACCATACCTACCTATCATGGCATTTCCATAGCCATTCCGAGATATATTGCCATGCAACTTCCACCATCATCATCATGACATACATTACTTTTGTCATATTGCCATTGCATGATCTTGTAGTTGACATCGTATTTGTGGCAAAGCCACCATGCATTATTTTTCATACATGTCACTCTTGATTCATTGCACCATCCCGGTACACCGCCGGAGGCATTCATATAGAGTCATATCTTGTTCTAGTTTTGAGTTGTAATCCTTATGGTGTAATCAATAGAAGTGTGATGATCATCATTATTAGAGCATTGCCCAAAAAAGAGAAAGGCCAAAAAAAGGCCCAAAAAAAGAAAGGCCAAAAGAAAAAAAGAAAGGCCCAAAAAAAGGGCAATGCTACTATCTCTTTTTCCACACTTGTGCTTCAAAGTAGCACCTTGTTCTTCATGTAGTGAGTCTCATATATTGTGCTTCAAAGTAGCACCTTGTTCTCCATGTAGTGAGTCTCATAAGTTGTCTTTTTATACTAGTGGGAATTTTTCATTATAGAACTTGGCTTGTATATTCCTACGATGGGCTTCCTCAAATGCCCTAGGTCTTCATGAGCAAGCAAGTTGGATGCACACCCACTAGTTTTCTTTTGTTGAGCATTCATAGCTCTAGTGCATCCGTTGCATGGCAATCCCTACTCATCATGTTGACATCAATTGATGGGCATCTCCATAGCCCGTTGATTATCCTCGTCAATGTGAGACTTTCTCCTTTTTTGTCTTCTCCACACAATCCCCATCATCATATTCTATTCCACCCATAGTGCTATATCCATGGCTCACGCTCATGTATTGCGTGAAGGTTGAAAAAGTTTGAGATTATTTAAGTATGAAACAATTGCTTGGCTTGTCATCGGGGGTATAGAAGTTGGGAACATCTTTGTGTGACGAAAATGAAGCATAGCCTAAATATATGATTTTGTAGGGATGAACTTTCTTTTGCCATGTTATTTTGAGAAGACATGATTGCTTTGATTAGTATGCTTGAAGTATTATTATTTTTATGTCAATATGAACTTTTGTGTTGAATATTTAGGATCTGAATATTCATATCACAATTAAGAAGATTTACATTGAAATTATGCCAAAGTATCACTCCACATCAAAAATTCTTTTTTATCATTTACCTACTCGAGGACGAGCAGGAATTAAGCTTGGGGATGCTTGATACATCTCCAACTTATCTATAATTTTTGATTGCTCCATGCTACTTTATCTACTGTTTTAGGCAATATTGGGCTTTATTATCCACTTTTATATTATTTTTGGGACTAACCTATTAACCAGAGACCCAACCCAGATTTGCTGTTTTATGCCTTTTTCAGTGTTTCGAGGAAAAGGAATATCAGACGGAGTCAAAACGGAACGAAATCAACTGGAGAAGTTAATTTTGGAAGGAAACCAACTAGATGGGCTTGGAGTGCACGCCTGGGGAGTCCCGGGCTGCCCACGAGGGTGGAGGGCGCGCCCACCCCCCCTGGGCGCGCCCCCTACCTCGTAAGCACCCCAGAGATCCACCGACGTACCCCCTGCACCCATATATACCTACGTACCCTAAAACATCCAGAACAGAAAATAGATCGGGAGTTCCGCCGCCGCAAGCCTCTGTAGCCACCAAAAACCAATCGGGGCCCTGTTCCGGCACCCTGCCGGAGGGGGATCCCATCACCTGTGGCCATCTTCATCATCCCGGCGCTATCCATGACGAGGAGGGAGTAGTTCACCCTCGGGGCTGAGGGTATGTACCAGTAGCTATGTGTTTGATCTCTCTCTCGCGCGTTCTCTATCGTGTTCCTCTATGGCACGATCTTGATGTATCCCGAGCTTTGCTATTGTATTTGGATCTTATGATGTTTCTCCCCCTCTACTCTCTTGTGATGAATTGAGTTTCCCCTTTGAAGTTTTCTTATCGGATTGAGTCTTTATGAGAACACTTGATGTATGTCTTGCCGTGATTATCTGTGGTGACAATGGGATATCATGTGCCACTTGATGTATGTTTTGGTGATCAACTTGCGGGTTTCATGACACTTGGGAACTTATGCATAGGGGTTGGCACACGTTCTTGACTCTCCGGTAGAAACTTTGGGGCACTCTTTGAAGTACTTTTATGTTGGTTGGATGAATCTGAGATTGTGTGATGCATATCGTATAATCATGCCCACGGATACCTGAGGTGACAATGGAGTATCTAGGTGACATTAGGGTTTTGGTTGATTTATATCTTAAGGTGTTATTCTAGTATGAACTCTTTTATAGATTGATCCGAAAGAATAACTTTGAGGTGGTTTCGTACCCTACCATAATCTCTACGTTTGTTCTCCGCTATTAGTGGCTTCGGAGTGATTCTTTGTTGCATGTTGAGGGCTTGTTATATGATCTATCTATGTTATTATTGTTGAGAGAACTTGCACTAGTGAAAGTATGAATCCTAGGCCTTGTTTCCTATCATTGCAATACCGTTTACGCTCACTTTTATCATTTGTTACCTTGCTGTTTTTATTATTTCAGATTACAAAAAACATTATCTACTATCTTTTGCACTTGTATCACCATCTCTTCACCGAATTAGTGCACCTATACAATTTACCATTGTATTGGTGTGTTGGGGACACAAGAGACTTTTTGTTATTTGGTTGCAGGGTTGCTTGAGAGAGACCATCTTCATCCTACGCCTCCTACGGATTGATAAACCTTAGGTCATCCACTTGAGGAAAATTTGCTACTGTCCTACAAACCTGTGCACTTGCAGGCCCAACAACGTCTACAAGAAGAAGGTTGTGTAGTAGATATCATAACTCACCCTGGCTCATATAAGCCAAATAGGGCAATGTCCAATCTGGGATAACGTGAAGAGCCGCCACCAGCTGTGCCTCTGGGCTGGCACCGCTAGCTCTTCCTCAGAAGGCACCTTGATAGAAGGGTTATGTAAAATATCGAGAAAGGTGTTAGGCGGCACCGGCTTACGTTGGGATCCCAACCGGCTTAAAGCATCAGCCACCTCATTCTTTCTTCGATCAATGTGCTCCACCTGATAACCCTTGAAGTGACCAGCCACAGCATCTACTTCGCGACGATAAGCCGCCATAAGGGGATCCTTGGAATCCCACTTGCTTGACACCTGTTGAGCCACGAGATCTGAGTCGCCCAAGCATCTTACCCGGCTTAAGTTCATCTCCTTAGCCATCCGGAGACCATGGAGTAAGGCCTCGTACTCAGCTGCATTGTTAGTACACGGAAACATAAGCCGGAGTACATAACAAAATTTGTCACCTCGAGGGGAAGTTAAAACCACTCCAACCCCCGAGCCCTCTAACTGCCTGGACCCGTCAAAGTGAATCGTCCAATACGTGTTATCGGGCTTCTCCTCAGGGGCCTGTAACTCTGTCCAATCATTGATAAAGTCCACCAAGGCCCGAGACTTAATAGTAGTACGTGGCATATACTTCAAATCATGAGGCCCAAGCTTGATGGCCCACTTGGCGACTCATCCTGTGGCCTCCCTATTCTGAATGATATCTCCCAAAGGGGCAGAACTTACCACAGTTATAGGGTGACTTTGAAAGTACTGCTTCAACTTCCGGTTGGCCATAAACACTCCGTAAACAAGTTTCTGCCAATCTGGATATCTTTGTTTAGATTCAATGAGTAGCTCACTGATGTAGTAAACCGGTCGTTGAACCGGATGCTCCTTGCCAGCTTCCTTACGCTCCACCACGATGGCAACACTGACGGCTCGTGAATTAGCAGCCACGTATAACAACAACGGCTCTTTATCAATGGGAGCCGCAAGAACCGGCGGTTTAGACAACTGTCTCTTCAAATCTTCAAAGGCAGCATCAGCAGCATCACTCCAGACAAAAGTGTCTGTTTTCTTCATCATCTGATATAGCGGTAGGGCCTTCTCACCTAACCGGCTTATGAACCGGCTTAAAGTGGCAACACGACCCGCCAATCGCTGAACATCATTGATGCACGCCGGTTTAGCCAGAGAGGTAGTTGCCTTAATCTTCTCCGGATTAGCTTCAATGCCTCTGTTTGACACCAGAAAACCCAAAAGCTTGCCTGCAGGTACACCAAATACACACTTGGCCGGGTTAAGCATCATTTTATAAACCCGGAGATTATCAAACTTTTAAATCGGATATCAAGGTTTCCTTCTCTCTGGACTTCACCACAATGTCATCTACATAAGCATGAACATTACGCCCGATTTGATCGTGTAGACAGTTCTGCACACATCGCTGATAAGTCGCCTGAGCACTCTTGAGTCCGAACGGCATAGATACATAACAGAAGGCCCCAAACGGAGTGATGAAAGCCGTCTTCTCCTGGTCCTTCACTGCCATTTTGATCTGATGATAACCAGAGTAAGCATCCAAAAAACTCAAACGTTCACAACCCGCCATAGCGTCAATGATTTGATCAATACGGGGGAGAGCAAAGGGATCAGCCGGACAAGCCTTGTTTAAATCCGTGTAATCCACACACATCCGCCAAGTGCCGTTCTTCTTGAGGACAAGCACCGGGTTAGCCAACCACTCCGGGTGAAAAACTTCAATAATAAACCCGGCCGCTAAGAGCCGGGCGACTTCCTCTCCAATAGCTTTCCGTCTCTCTTTGTTAAAACATCGAAGAAACTGCCTGTCCGACTTATACTTCGGATCAATATTGAGAGTGTGCTCAGCGAGTTCCCTCGGTACACCCGGCATGTCAGAAGGTTTCCATGCAAAGATGTCCCGGTTCTCACGGATGAACTCGATGAGCGCGCTTTCCTATTTGGGATCCAAATTGCTGCTGATGCTGAACTACTTGGAAGGGTCACCCGGGGTAAAGTCGACAAGCTTTATCTCGACAGCCGATTTAAACTTCAACGCCAGGTCGTGCTTTGTAGTTGGTTTCTTCAGGGAGGTCATATTCGCTGGGTCAACATTATCTTGAAAAAATTTGAGCTCTTCCGCTGCACAGGCCGACTCAGCATAAGCCGCGTCGCCTTCTTCACATTCCAACGCCAGCTTCCGACTTCCATGCACAGTGATGGTGCCCTTGTGACCCGGCATCTTGAGCTGCAAATAAACATAACACGGCCGGGCCATGAACTTAGCATAAGTCGGCCGTCCGAACAGAGCATGATATGGGCTCCTGATTTTGACCACCTCAAACGTCAACTTCTCAGCTCTGGAGTCATATTCGTCTCCGAAGGCCACCTCCAGCTCAATCTTGCCAACTGGGTAAGCCGACTTACCAGGGACCACTCCATGGAAAACAGTGTTGGACGTCCTCAGATTTTTATCAGTTAACCCCATGCGTCGAAAGGTCTCATAATAGAGGATATTGATGCTACTACCCCCGTCCAACCTGAGGTGAATTTATATCCACCAACCTGAGGTGCTACCACCAAGGCCAACTTACCCGGATTATCGACCCGTGGAGGGTGATCTTCTCTGCTCCATATGATGGGTTATTCTGACCACCTCAAATAACGAGGAACTGCCGGCTCGACAGAATTCACGGCCCTCTTATGAACCTTCTGGTCACGTTTGCATAAACTAGTGGTAAACATGTGGTACTGCCCACCATTCAACTGCTTCGGGTTGCTTTGATAACCCGACTGCTACTGCTGCTGCTCTCCTTGACCAGACTGCTGTTGATTATAGCCTCCTTGACGTCCCTGAAAGCCGAAACCTGAGCCGCCACCCGGGCCATGAGAACCGCCAGCCCCTGAACCGCCACCAGACCCATTATGGCCATCATAGGTGTTGGAATTCTTAAACGCCTTCATGATCGCGCAATCTTTCCACAGGTGTGTGGCGGGCCGCTCCCTGGTGTTGTGTCTCGGGCAGGGCTCATTGAGTAGCTGCTCAAGAGATGGGCCTGACCCGCCGGATCGAGGCGGCTTACCCTTACGTCTCTGATTGTTTCCTTGCGTATTGGCATTGGCCACAAACTCCGGGTTACCGTCCGCCTTACGCTTATTGCCGCTTTGATTCCCCGGGTTATGCTATTGACCCTTTCCATTGTCGTTCCTTTTTCCCTTCCATGTCTTCTCATCGTCAGACACGGGATCCTTGGTACTATCAGAATCGGCATACTTAACTAAAGCCGCCATCAGCGTACCCATATCCTTGCAGTCACGTTTAAGGCGCCCTAGTTTTTGCCTCAGCGGCTCAAAGCTACAATTCTTCTCCAACATAAGGACTGCAGAGCTGGCATCCATCTTGTCAGATGAATGAATTATCTCCTTGACCCGGCGTACCCAATGGGTGGTGGATTCACCCTCCCCCTGCTTACAATTCGTCAAGTCCACAATCGACATAGATTGCTTATAGGTGTCCTTGAAGTTCTGGATGAACCGGGCCTTTAACTCTTCCCATGAACCAATGGAATTGGGTGGCAAACTTTTTAACCAAGACCGGGTCGTTCCATCTAACATCATGGTGCAATATTTAGCCATCGCCGCGTCACTGACTTCCAACAGCTCCATGGCCATCTCATAACTCTCGATCCATGCTTCGGGCTGTAAGTCGGCCGTGTAATTCGACACCTTTCGAGGTCCCTTGAAGTCCTTGGGCGGACGTACGTTGCGCAAAGCCGGTACCAAACAAGGAACACCACCGGTTCTAGTGGCTACTCCCGCCTCAACAGAAGTCGTTGGATACTCCGGGATATCCTGAGGAGCCACCTGTTGAGCCGCCTCCTGAGCCGCCCGCTCGTTCTCCTGACGTGTTCGGTCTTGCATCGGATTATAGCCACCGGGCTGGTTACGGCGTTGGGTGTTGCTTGACAAAGCTTCCGACTCCATGTGCCTGCAGTAACTCGGGCTCCGGTTCTGGCGAGGCGGCGCTAACCAAGGCGGGGGATTTGAATGAATTCTGTCCCGGCTGTAAGAATAGGTCTCTTGCTGAGCTAAGGCCGTCTGGAGAAGTTCTCTGACTCTCCGGGTCATCACCGTCCATAGGAAGAGCCGCCAAACGTGTTGAGGCTGCGATTAAGTTCTCCATGGGGTTGGAAAAGTGACCCGGTGGAATCGGCACATAACGCGGCGGTGGCATGCTCACGTGAGGTGGTGCCATCTCCCGAGGCTGAACTGGCCCTCCTGTTCCGGCTGTCATAAGCTGATTGGCCTCTGGCGGGTTACTTGGGCCGGCTCCGGGTGTAGCAAAAAGAACCCGAGGGTCGTAATTCGGAGGTAAACGGGACTGGGTTTTCTGGTGCCTCCTCCTCATCACCTCATTGGATGCGTTCAAGCTCATTGTGAGCTGGTAAGCTTCCGACTGTAGCCGCTGTGCCCGGGCATCTAGAGCCGCTCGCTCCGTGGCTAATCTAGTGTCCTGAGCTGCCAAGGCCTCCTTGGCCTGAGCTATTTCCTCACGCACCCGCGCCACCTCCGTGTCATGCTCATCTTTATCTGCAGGAATAACCATTGCAGTTAACAGGGCCGTAAGCTTGTCCATGAGGTCTATCAGCACCTGAGCCGGTGGGCGCACGGGGCCGCCTGCCTCAGCTGCTCCTAACCCGGACGTTACTGTTGCTGCAGCTGTAGATTTTGAGCCGGGCTGAGTCCCAGCCATGAAGACTCCTGCCCATCTTGGCGGATCACAGGGGTCCAGAATACTGATGCCATCGGAACAACCCCCAAGCACGCCGTCTTGCACTTGGTACAACAAATCTGTTGAGCCGGGGGACGAATCACCGTCTGAGAGGACGGTTGTCTCACCCTTATCTTCAGATCCTTTAGAAATTCCTCTCCATGGATGCAGCCCACGAAGGCACGCCTCATAACAGGTTGAGTCCGGGTCTTCCTCACACACTGAGCTGTCTCGACGAGGTCGGTGCAGTTGTCCGGCTCAGGGCCCGGCTCACCGATCCGGCCGATGAAGACGTGGATTCCGCCGAAGGGGACCCGGTATCCGTACTCAATTGAGCCGGCGTCGGGACCCCAGCCTTCGTCATCGATGTAGATCTTGCCGCGACGACTCTTGGTCATCCGGCCCACTATGTATCCCTTGAGCCCTTCGAAGTTGCCCTTCAAGAACTCAAATCCACCGTGCGTTGGCCCCACGGTGGGCGCCAACTATCGTGGAATTGTCACGTCAGATGTCCTCATGAAAGGACTTAGTTGTGGAGCCATCGCAACTAGGAAGCTTGAAGAGGTTAAATCGGGACAAAGGATATGAGAGGGTTTATACTAGTTTGGCCCCTTACGGTGAAGGTAAGGCCTACATCTAGTTGGGTTGGTATTGATGTTTCGGTGACCAGGGAGCGAGATACGCTATGCCCGGCTCTTGATGAGTTGTTTCTTGCCCTAAGCCGCCAGCAAGTCGTTCCCTTATATACACGGGTCGACGCCCTGTGGCTTACAAAGTCCCGGCCGGCTTATAACAGTGTTCGGCTCGGTGACTAGTTAAATCTACCTTATGATACAAGTCATGCCATCATGGCGGTTTACTACAACGGGCCTTAAGTCGCCTGTGGGCCTTAAGCCCTTTATTGAATCGTCATCTTCATGCTTGGTTTTGGGCTTCTCTCTAGTGAGTCTTCTTTGCGTAACCCGGCCCCTCCTGGGCGGCTTACACAAATAGTTATATCTCCAACAGACTCCGTTTGATATTCCTTTTCTTCAAAATACTGAAATAGGCAAAAAAAAACAGCAATACGGGCTGGGCCTCCGGTTAGTAGGTTAGTCCCAAAATTGATATAAATGTGTAAAATAAAGCCCATAAACATCCAAAAGGGGTAATATAATAACATGGAACAATCAAAAATTATAGATACGTCGGAAACGTATCAACCATCCCCAAGCTTAATTCCTGCTCGTCCTCGAGTAGGTAAATGATAAAAACAGAATTTTTGATGTGGAATGCTACCTAGCATAATTCTCAATGTAATTTTCTTTATTGGGGCATGAATGTTCAGATCCAAATGATTCAAAATAAAAGTTCATATTGACATAAGAAATAGTGATACTTCAAGCATACTAATCAAAGTAATCATGTCTTCTCAAAATAAAATGGCCAAAGAAAGTTATCCCTACAAAATCATATAGTCTGACTGTTTCTCTATCTTCATCACACAAAGTATTTAATCATGCACAATCCCGATGACAAGCCAAGCAATTGTTTCATACTTTATTAATCTCAAACTTTTTCAACTTTCACGCAATACATGAGCGTGAGCCATGGACATAGCACTATATGTGGAATAGAATGGTGGTTGTGGAGAAGACAAAAAGGAGAAGATAGTCTCACATCAACTAGGCGTATTAACGGGCTATGGAGATGCCCATTAATAGCTATCAATGTGAGTGAGTAGGGATTGCCATGCAACGGATGCACTAGAGCTATAAATATATGAAAGCTCAATAAAAGAAACTAAGTGGGTGTGCATCCAACTTGCTTGCTCACGAAGATCTAGGGCATTTTGAGGAAGCCCATCATTAAAATATACAAGCCAAGTTCTATAATGAAAAATTCCCACTAGTATATGCAAATGACAACATAGGAGACTCTCTATCATGAAGATCATGGTGCTAATTTAAAGCACAAGTGTGGAAAAAGAGATAGTAGCATTGTCCCTTCTCTCTTTTTCTCTTATTTTATTATTATTTTCTTTTCCTTTTTTTTCTTTTTTTCTTTTTCTTTTTTTTCTTTGGCCTTTCCCTTTTTTGGCCTTTCTCTTTTTTTTTCTTTTTTTTCTTTTTATAAAGTCCGAAGTCTCATCCCGACTTGTGGGGGAATCATAGCCTTCAACATTCTTTCCTCACTGAGATAATGCTCTAATTAATGAAGATCATCACACTTTTATGGATTTACAACTCAAGAATTACAACTCAAATCTAGAACAAGATATGACTCTATATGAATGCCTCCGGCGGTGTACCGGGATATGCAATGAATCAAGAGCGACATGTATGAAAATTATGAAGGTGGCCTTGCCACAAATACAATGTCAACTACATGATCATGCAAAGAGGAATATGACAAAAGTAATGCGTGTATATGAATGGAACGGTGGAAAGTTGCATGGCTATATATCTCGGAATGGCTATGGAAATGCCATAATAGGTAGGTATGGTGGCTGTTTTGAGAAAGGTATATGGTGGGTGTATGGTACCAGAGAAAGTTGCGCGGCACAAGAGAGGCTAGCAATGGAGGAAGGGTGAGGGTGCGTATAATCCATGGACTCAACATTAGTCAAAAGAACTCATATACTTATTGCAAAAATCTACAAGTCATCAAAAACAAAGTATTACGCGCATGATCCTAGGGGGATAGATTGGTAGGAAAAGACCATCGCTCGTCCCCGACCGCCACTCATAAGGAAGACAATCAATAAATAAAATTGTGCTCCAACTTCATCACAAAGCGGTTCACCATACGTCCATGCTACGGGAATCACAAACTTCAACAGAAGCATTTTTCATAATCACCCTAACTAGCATGACTGTAATATCACTACCTCCATATCTCAAAACAATTATCAAGTATCAAATTGATCATAGCATCCAATTCAATTTCTATGATAGTTTTTATTATACCCAACTTGGATGCTCATCATTCTAGGACCAAATTTGTAACCATAGCAAATACCATGCTGTTCTAAAAGACTCTCAAAATAATATAAGTGAAGCATGAGAGACTAGCAATTTCTTCAAAATTAAGCCACCGCCGTGCTCAAAAAGATATAAGTGAAGCACTAGAGCAAAAACTATGAAGCTCAAAAGATATAAGTGAAGCACATAGAGTATTCTAGCAAATTCTAATCAAGTAGACTTCTCCCAAAAGGTGTGTACAGAAAGGATTATTGTGGTAAACTAAAAAGCAAAGACTAATATAATACACGATGCTCCAAGCAAAACACATATCATGTGGCAAATAAAAATATAGCTCCAAGTAAAGTTACCAATGAACGAAGACGAAAAAGGGGATGCCTTCCCGGGGCATCCCCAAGCTTAGGCTTTTGGCTATTCTTGAATATCTTAGGGTGCCATGGGCATCCCCAAGCTTAGTCTTTTGCCACTCCTTATTCCATAGTCCATAAAAGCTTTTACCCAAAACTTGAAAACTTCACAACACAAAACTCAACAGGAAATCTTATAAGCTCCGTTAGTGAAAGAAAACAAAACCACCACATGAGGTACTGTAATGAACTCATTCTTTATTTATTTAGGTGTTAAACCTACTGTATTCCAACTTCTCTATGGTTTATAAACTATTTTACTAGCCATAGATGCATCAAAATAAGCAAACAACACACGAAAAACAGAATCAGTCAAAAACAGAACAGTCTGTAGCAATCTGTAACTAACTCAAACTTCTGGAACTCTAAAAATCCTACCAAAATAGGAAGCCCTGGACAATTTGTCTATTGATCAGCATAAAAAAGAATCAACGCAAAATCACGTTTCTGTGATTTAACAAAAGTAAATGCGTGAGCGCAAAGTTTCTGTTTTTCAGCAGAATCAAATCAACTATCATCATAGGTTATCCTATAGGTTCTACTTAGCACAAACACTAATTAAAAGATAAAAACACATCTAAACAGAAGGTAGATGCAAAACTTATTAGTAAACAGGAACAAAAACAAAAAACACAAAGAAAATCGGGTTGTCTCCCAACTAGTGCTATCGTTTAACGCCCCTAGCTAGGCATAAAAGCAAAGATAGATCTAAGTAGTGCCATCTTTGGTACTAAATTCATAAGTAGCTCGCATGATAGATTCATAAGGTAATTTTACTTTCTTTATTGGAAAGTGAGCCATGCCTTTGTTTAATGGAAATTGGAATCTAATATTCCCTTCCTTCATATCAATAATCGCGCCAATCGTTCTAAGGAGAGGTCTACCAAGAATAATAGGGCAAGAAAGATTGCAATCTATATCAAGAACGATAAAATCTACGGACACCAAATTTCTATTTGCAACAATGAGAACATCATTGATCCTTCCCATTGGCTTTTTAATGGTGGAATCCGCAAGGTGCAAATTTAAAGAGCAATCATCAAGATCATGGAAACCTAGAATATCACATAAAGTTTTCAGAATCGTGGAAACACTAGCACCCAAATCACACAAAGCAAAACACTCATGATCTTTAATTATAATCTTTATAGTAGGTTCCCACTCATCATTAAGTTTTCTAGGTATAGAAACTTCCAAATTAAGTTTTTCATCATAAGATTGCATCAAGGCATCAACGATATGTTTGGTAAAAGCTTTATTTTGACTATAAGCATGAGGAGAATTAACAATGGATTGCAACAAGGAAATACAACTTTCTAAAGAACAATTATCATAATCAAATTCCTTGAAATCCGAGATAGTGGGTTCAATACTATTTAAAGTTGTGACCTGTGTTGACACTAGATTTTGACACGGTCAATAACTTATTTAAGATGGTGTCAAATGGAGAAGTGATCTTCATGAAAGAGTTCCGTATTGTCGATATGAACATCTTTGAAGTTTGGGTCATCGCAGTCAGATTTCATCTCGAAGGCCGAAACTATGCTCAAAGTACTAAGATCTTATATTCAGAGTACAGTTTGGCTGATTAAACCCCCAAGACGACCTTAAATGGAAACACTATCTATATGGATTGTCTTCGTCTCGTCGAAACGGTCGATTTTGATATAAAAATCGTTCCAATCCGAGTTCGTATGCAAAAGTTAGAGCCATCGGAATACAGCCCTGTCAGGAGGCAAAAAACTGGCGCGCCCAACCAGACACCCTGTCTGATGGGTAGCGCGAGGATAGCCTGTTTTGCGCGACAGATTTGACCCTCAAGATGACTTCTGATAAAAAAACGTTCAACATAAAAGTTGTTCGTCTCGTCGAAATGGTCAAGATTGCTTTTGGGCTTGTTTCCATCCGAGATTGTTTACCACCACAAAAAAGACCCGCAAGATGCAGCCAGTTTAAACCGAACAGTTTTGGAAAGTTCGGACAAAACCAATCCGAATTTGACTAGGGTTTTGGACGTGAATCCAAGCCTTTTTCTTGCACGGGAAGTCCAGCCGTCTCTTATATACCTAAGGGGTGACGGCCGATTGAACAACACACAATCGATCAATCAATCTACCACTTTTTATCTTTTATCTTTTCTCCTTAACCCTAGTTCTTCTTCTTCCTCGTTCTTCGTTCGTTCTTCTTCATTGCTGGGCGGCGAACCTCGAGGCCCTAGGGGCGATCAGGTCAACCTAGGGCAGCCCATAGCCGCCGCGCGCCCAGACGGGGTCCCTCCCGGGCATGTGGGATTTCGGGTCCCAAAAGCGCCGGCTTGCTGTCTTGCGTATCGCGCTGGAAGTCGGCCTCCCGCGGTGTGAGTTGCGGAGCATCTCCCTCGGTGCCGCGGGTACACATCGACGTGTTCGTGTGACGCGTTCCAGCGTCAACACACTTTTTGGCGACTCCGCTGGGGAAGAAGCTTTGAACGATCTCCAGTCCGTTCTTGCTACGAAGAGATCGTCATCTAGGGTTTGCAATCTACAAAGGTAACATGAATACCCAATTCACTTATGTAGATGCAAATAATACATATGCTGTTGCTAGATCGTCTAATGAGCATATTGTATCGGCTAGCCCTAGTTTTATCAATCATACATCTAATTATGTGCAACAGCCGATTCAGAATAATCTTCATGCTTTAACTTCATATAATTTTAGCAACATGCAACATATGTATCCCAACTCCCATGCATCGGCAACCCCACAAATCTATATGTCGATGAACAACATGAGGAGTTCGGTTAATCATGTTGAGACACCCCATGTAGGAACTTCCAATAGTATGCAACAAAGTGTTTCGACTTTTTATTCATCGGCAAATAACTTGCAGTATGTTAATCCAAACGTGCTGGTGGATAGGGGAATTGGCCATGCCACTACTAGTTATTCGGCCAATTACCCTCAAACATCATATGCTACACCTCATGCTATGAATTTTTCGGCACCATACGCAATTGTAGATATTCGTGATTCGGCTCCGCACCTTCATGCTCATGGCCGAATAAGTGAGAATTCTACCAGAGCGCATGTGTCTTTACCTAGTAACATAGCATATCATGTTGCCCCTGCACAATTACAGAAATTCGGCAACACACCATTGCCGAAAGCGTCTCAAAGTATTGGGGGGCAATCCGATGAAGATTGGGCTGAAATTGGTCGAAAAAAGCTTAAAGATAGACTAGCTACAATGTTTGCTGAATTTAGACAAGAACAAGCAACCTTGCAAATCAAAGAAAGAAAGAGTGGTGATTCGGATAACAAAGTTAATTCGGTTATTAAAAAAGCCGAATCAAATAGTATGTGTACCGAATCTATCAAAGAAAAAGGGGATGCCAAGGCATTGGAGAGTCATTCAAAAGTGGAACAAAGTATTATTCAAGTGATACAACCATCATGCTCTCCCAACGTAATTGAAGAGGTATGTCTAGCAAGTGACTTGCCTATCTTCTGATTTGGTCGCAACTTTATTGTGATGCTTCTATAACAAAAATTCTAATAAGTAATTTTGAAAGACCAATGAAGAAGGGTAATTTACTTGTTAGCAACAAAATTGTTATAGACTATATCGGTCAACCCATTGCACCATTTATAAAGACCGATAATGACTTATTGTTGTGGCCAAAGCTTTCCCCGTTGCTTTATCTAAAGTTCATATCTAGTTGGGTAGCTTTGCTTATTTCTTACTTGGCTTGCACTTTGTCTCAATTGAGACATGTGTGTTCTAAATATTTTCGTATCGGAAGTTTAAATCCAAGGTTAATTTCTTTTGAGAAATCCGATGCTAATATAATATCTTATCCAAAGACACCGGAGATAGAGTGGAAAACACAATGTATAGCCGAATGGGAAGATTCTAAATCTGAACCATTCGTTTGCTTATCTTCAAAGCCGTTCACACAGCAAGATCGGCTAGAAAGCAAGAAGTTTACCTTCAATTCAAGCATGTGTGACCAAATATTTGATTTATTGCTGAAAAATAATTACATAAGAATTCTTGATCACCATGTCAAGCCATCAGTTCAAGGATGAATGTATTGTAGGTTGCATCATTCGTTCAAACATAATTTTGAGGATTGCAATATGTTTCGTCAAATAGTTAAATCGGCCATTGAAAAAGGACGATTGAAATTTGTTGAGACACCAAGAGATGACCAGTCTATTTCGATTGGTCTCGATGGCAGAAAGTTTTTGCATCGGCTGCTTCAAGACGATTCATTTGAAGAGGAGGTAAAAACTGCAGGTGATGGGGTCAAGCTTTCAAGTAAAGAAGTTGTTGAAGAGCATAATGAACATAATTTTGAGGGCGAGAATTCCATCGAAGCTACAATGGAGACGCCAAGGACTGGGGGGCAGCAAGAAAATCCAATGATTGGTGCAAGCACAACCAAAGGAAACAAAGGCCGAAATAAGCGCAAGTGTAAGAGATCAAAAATCACCTTCGCTGAACTATTGGATAAATATCAAAAGAAGAGTGAAGAGAAGAATGCTTATCGGCCAAATCATGCAAAGAAACCAAGATCACCCCCAAGGCGCAAATATGAGGATTGGTATTGGCAAAGTGATAATTTTAATGCAACATATTCATATCCTTATTTTGGGCCGCCAATGCCAATGCTGTGGATGCCTCCCTATGCTCATATAGATACATATTCATCATGGGACAGGTATGATACAAGGGCATATTCTCCATCTTATTCTAGACCATCTCACCAATACTATGCAGCTCCAAGGAGATCAACATTTGAACAATCACGCATCAAAGACCGTTTCAATCATAAAGAATCGGTCTGGTGCACAAGGAAGAATAAGGAGGTGGTCGAGCAAATCGACCGCGTCAAAAAAGATGGTCGTAAGAGTGCCACTTCAGATATGATCTCAAATGAAAAAGAGCCAATTAAAGTGTTGACATTGGCTACAAAAGGCAACGAGGCAAGTCAATCAAGTGCCAAATCTGAAGGGAGGAAGTTGAGAGTGCACAAGGTAAAACAAGAATTGCCATTACTTCAAATAAAATCGCAGCTGGGATGCCCACTCGACTTATCGTATTGGCAAAAGAAGGAGGTGCGGAAGCTTAGTGCACTAGAACTTGAAAAGAGAAATATGGCGTGGGTTCCCAAAGTAAATATTCAAAATAAGAATTATGTGCGAGCTTCCTTTACAAGGAGTGCGACAAAGGTGAAGAAGGAAAAGAGTGAAAGCTATGAAGGACCAAGCCGAAGGTTTCAACATCTTCGGTCCACACATTATCCATTTTCTTCAACAATGCCATTGATGCCTATGCCATGGAATTCTTCATCGGGTATGGTTGGTTACCCTCAATGGGCTTATTTTCATCCATGGATAAAATATAATTTCTTACATCATGAAAGGGTATTACCAAATCATTATATGTTCGATTAGCTTCACTTTTGTTGCTAATCTAAATGGCCGATATATACTTATCGTCTTAAGAATATGCAAAATGGCCGATGGAGTGTTGACATCGTCCTTAGAACAAGCCATGCGGAAGTTATTTTTCGGCACACAAACTTTGCCGAAAAACAGGGGGGCATGTGTTGACACCAGATTTTGGCACGGTCAATAACTTATTTAAGATGGCGTCAAATGGAGAAGTGATCTTCATGAAAGAGTTTCATATTGTCGATATGAACATATTTGAAGTTTGGGTCATCACAGTCCGATTTCATCTCGAAGGCCGAAACTATGCTCAAAGTACTAAGATCTTATATTCAGAGTACAGTTTGGCTGATTAAGCCCCAAAGACGACCTTCAATGGAAACATTCTCGTCGAAACGGTCGATTTTGATATAAAAATCGTTCCAATCCGAGTTCGTATGCAAAAGTTAGAGCCATCGGAATACAGCCCTGTCCGGAGGCAAAAAACTGGCGCGCCCCACCAGACACCCTGTCTGATGGGTAGCGCGAGGATAGCCTGTTTTGCGCGACTGATTTGATCCTCAAGATGACTTCTGATCAAAAAACGTTCAACATAAAAGTTGTTCGTCTCGTTGAAACGGTCAAGATTGCTTTTGGGCTCGTTTCCATCCGAGATCGTTTACCACCACAAAAAAGACCTGCAAGATGCAGCCAGTTCAAACCGAACAGTTTTGGAAAGTTCGGACAAAACCAATCCGAATTTGACTAGGGTTTTGGACGTGAATCCAAGCCTTTTCCTTGCACGGGAAGTCCAGCCGCCTCTTATATACCTAAGGGGTGACGGCCGATTGAACAACACACAATCGATCAAACAATCTACCACTTTTTATCTTTTATCTTTTCTCCTTAACCCTAGTTCTTCTTCTTCCTCGTTCTTCGTTCGTTCTTCTTCATTGCTGGGCGGCGAACCTCGAGGCCCTAGGGGCGATTAGGTCGACCTAGGGCAGCCCATAGCCGCCGTGCGCCCAGACGGGGTCCCTCCCGGGCGTGTGGGGTTTCGGGTCCCAAAAGCGCCGGCTTGCTGTCTTGCGTATCGCGCTGGAAGTCAGCCTCCCGCGGTGTGAGTTGCGGAGCATCTCCCTCGGCGCCGCGGGTACACATCGACGTGTTCGTGTGACGCGTTCTAGCGTCAACAACCTCTCCAATCCCACTTTTACCAAATTTAGCATCAAGATCTAAAAACTCCGAATTCTTGGGACGCCTTCTAGGTAAAGTTGACTCATCTTTAGTCCCATAATTATCAAGATTCATATTGCAAAACAAAGATCTAATAGGGGACACATCAATAACTTTAAGATCTTCATCATTATTTTCATGAAAACTAGAAGAACACGCCTTTACAAAGCTATCTTTCTTAGCACGCAATCTAGCGGTTCTTTCCTTGCACTCATCAATGGAAATTCCCATTGCATTGAGAGACTCATTGATATCATGCTTAGGAGGAGAAGATCTAAGTTTAAGAGAATCAACATCAAGCGAAAGTCAATCAACGTTCCTAGACAAATCATCAACTTTGAGCAATTTTTCTTCAAGGAAAGCATTAAAATTCTTTTGAGAGATCATAAATTCTTTCACACTATTCTCAAAATCAGAGGGCATGTTATTAAAATTACCATAAGAATTATTGTAGGAATTTCCATAATTATTAGAAGAATTACTAGGGAACGGTCTAGCATTAAAGTTTCCTCTATAAGCATTGTTTCCAAAACTATTCCTACCAACAAAATTCACATCCATAGATTCATTATTATTCTCAATCAAAGTAGACAAAGGCATATCGTTGGGATCAAGAGGAGTATTTTTAATAGCAAACAATTTCATAAGTTCATCCATCTTTCCACTCAAAACATTGATTTCTTCTATAGCATGCACCTTTTTACTAGAAGATCTTTCGGTGTGCCATTGAGAATAATTAGCCATAATATTATCAAGAAGTTTTGTAGCATCTCCTAACATGATTTCCATAAACGTGCCTCCCGTGGCCGAATCTAAGAGATTTCTAGAAGCAAAGTTCAAACTGGCATAAAAATTTTGTATGATCATCCATAAATTCAAACCATGAGTAGGGCAATTGCGAATCATCAATTTCATTCTTTCCCAAGATGGGGCAACATGCTCATGATAAAGTTGTTTAAAATTCATAATATCGTTCCTAAGAGTGATAACGTTAGCGGGAGGAAAATACTTAGAGATAAAAGCATCTTTGCACTTGTTCCAAGAATCAATACTATTTTTAGGCAAAGACAAAAACCAAACTTTAGCACGATCTCTAAGTGAAAACGGAAATAACTTCAATTTAACAATATCGTTATCTGTATCTTTATTTGCATATCACACAAATCAACAAAGTTGTTTAGATGAGTAGCAGCATCTTCACTAGGAAGGCCGACGAATTGATCTTTCACAACAAGATTCAGCAAAGCAGTATTGATTTCACAAGACTCAACATCATTAAGAGGAGCAATCGGAATACTAAGGAATTCATTATTATTGGTATTGGACAAATCACACAATTTGGTATTATCTTGCGCCATGGCAACAAGTAATCCAACACACAAGCAAACAGAAAAAAGGCAAGCGAAAGAGAGAGGAGGAGATTGGGAAAGAGAGGGTGAATAAAACTGCAAGGTTGAAGTGGGGGAGAGGAAAACGAGAGGCAAATGGCAAATAATGTAAATGCGAGGGAGATGAGCTTGTGATGGGTACTTGGCATGTCTTGACTTGAGTGAAGACCTCCCCAGCAACGGCGCCAGAAATCCTTCTTGCTACGTCTTGAGCTTGCGTTGGTTTTCCTTGAAGAGGAAAGGGTGATGCAGCAATAGTAGCGTAAGTATTTCCCTCAGTTTTTGAGAACCAAGGTATCAATCCAGTATGAGGATCCTCAAAAGTCCCACGCACCTACACAAACAAACAAAGAACTCGCAACCAACGCAATAAAGGGGTTGTCAATCCCTTCACGGCCACTTGCGAAAGTGTGATCTAATAGAGATAGTATGATAAGATAAATATATTTTTGGTATTTTATAATATAGATGCAAAAAGTAAAGATGCAAATAAAAGTAGATTGAAAGCAAATATGATAGAAGATAGACATGGGGGGCATAGGTTTCACTAGAGGCTTCTCTCAAGATAGCATAAGTATTACGGTGGGTGAACAAATTACTGTCGAGCAATTGGTAGAAAAGCAAATAATTATGAGATTATCTAGGCATGATCATGTATATAGGCATCACGTCCACAACAAGTAGACCGACTCCTGCCTGCATCTACTACTATTACTCCACACATCGACCAACTCCTGCCTGCATCTAGAGTATTAAGTTCATAAGAACAGAGTAACGCATTAAGCAAGATGACATGATGTAGAGGGATAAACTCATGCAATATGATATAAACCCCATCTTTTTATCCTCGATGGCAACAATACAATACGTGCCTTGCAACCCTTTCTGTCACTGGGTAAGGACACCGCAAGATTGAACCCAAAGCTAAGCACTTCTCACATGGCAAGAAAGATCAATCTAGTAGGCCAAACCAAACTGGTAATTCGAATAGACTTGCAAAGATAACTCAATCATACATAAAAGAATTCAGAGGAGATTCAAATATTTCTCATAGATAAACTTGATCATAAACCCGCAATTCATCGGATCTCGACAAACACACCGCAAAAAGAGTTTACATCGAATAGATCTCCACAAGAGAGGGGGAGAACATTGTATTGAGATGCAAAAAGAGAGAAGAAGTCATCTAGCTAATAACTATGGACCCGAAGGTCTGTGGTAAACTACTCACAACTCATCGGAGGGGCTATGGTGTTGATGTAGAAGCCCTCCATGGTCGATTCCCCCTCCGACGGAGCGCCGGCGAAGGCTCCAAGATGGGATCTCGCGGATACAGAAGGTTAAGGCGGTGGAAATTGTGTTTCGTTGGCTCCCTGGATGTTTTCGGGGTACGTAGGCTTATATAGGAGGAAGAAGTACGTCGGTGGCCGCCCGAGGGGCCCACGAGAAAGGGGGCGTGCCCTGTAGGGGTGGGCGCGCCCTACCCTCTCGTGGCCGCCTCACTTGCTTCTTGACTTGCACTCCAAGTCCTCTGGATCACGTTCATTCCAAAAATTACGCTCCCGAAGGTTTCATTCCGTTTGGACTCTGTTTGATATTCCTTTTCTTCGAAATACTGAAATAGGCAAAAAAACAGCAATACGGGTTGGGCCTCCGGTTAGTAGGTTAGTCCCAAAAATGATATAAATGTGTAAAATAAAGCCCATAAACATCCAAAAGGGGTAATATAATAGCATGGAACAATCAAAAATTATAGATACGTTGGAGACGTATCAGCATAGAATAATCAAAAATTATAGATACGACGGAGACATATCAGCAACCAACGTCCGAGAGGACGCATGGTTTCGACAGGTTCTCGAATGAATCTCTTGCAGAATCTGCCGTCTTTCTTCCGGTGATATGTAGCGTTGAGCGACTCCAGTAGTGCTTTTCTTATAAAGCTAATCTCCCATGACAGTGAAGGCTTTAGACCGACAAACGATCTGAGGAGCCTCAGCCTCATCTTTTGCAAGTTCTTGCCTAAGAAAGTAAGCCAGATACGGTTCGGTCCACTTGGGAGTGATAACAAGGATTTCTTGGACCAAGTCGATCACCGCGAGAATGTCCACCTCGGTCAGATCTGATGGACCGACTGGTTGCGGGGGCTCCTCCATGAAACATTCTTCCTTGATCGTGGGCGAGTTCAGGTGCTCCAGGAATACATTTTTAGGGACTGCCTTCCGAGTGGAACCTATCTTGGCCAAATTATCAGTTGTTTGGTTCTTGAGCTGCGGTATATGATGGAGTTCTAGTCCTTCTAAGTTCTTCTCTAGCTTTCTGACGGTGTTGCAGTACCATGTCATCGTTGGACTGCAGATATCCTATTCCTTCATGACTTGATTGTCCACGAGGTTCGAGTCATTGTAGACCATCAGTCGGTGAATCCCAGGAGAGATTTCCATTCGCATCCCATACAAGAGAGCTTCGTACTCGGCTTCATTGTTGGAGTCAAAGTGAATCTCAAGCACATAGCTGAGTCGTTGTCCTTTGGGGGATACCAAGACCACTCCAACTCCAGAGCCATGGAGCATGTTGGTGTCGTCGAAGAACACCGTCCATTGCTTGGGGAGACTCGGGATAGGCTGCTCCTTCTCCGCCCACTCGGTGAGGAAATCCACTAGGGCTTGCAACTTGATGGCTTTCTTAGCTTTGAACTTGGTATACAACGGAAGGAGCTCGATGGCCCACTTCACCACTCGGCATGTAGCATCTTTGTTGTTCATGATCTCAGAAAAAGGGGTGTCACTTATCACTGTGACCGAGTAGTCTTGGAAGTAATGTGACACCTTCTTTGTAGTTAGGTAGATCACATATACTAACTTCTGGTAATGCGGGTACCTTTGCTTGGAAGGGGTTAGAACTTCGGAGGTGTAGTAGACTGGTCACTGGAGCTTGAAGGCTTTGCCTTGTTCCTCCCGCTCCACAGCAAGCATGGTGCTAACAACTTGGCTCGTGGTCGTGATGTATAAGAGCAAGGGCTCTTTGCTGCTCGGAGCTGCTAGCACCGGATGGGTGGAAAGCAGGGTTGAGTTCCTGAAACACGGCCTGCGCTTCGGGTGTCCACTCGAACCTGTCAGACTACTTGATCAATCGATAAAGCGGAAGGGCCTTTTCACCGAGTCTCGAGATGAACTGACTCGGGGCTGCCTAACAGCCCGTGAGGCGTTGTACGTTCTTGAGACACTCTTGTTGTTTCGTTCGATCAATCACTCTGATCTTCTCAAGGTTTGCGTCGATCCCGCATTCGAAAACGAGGAAACCGAGTAACTTGCCAGCAGGAACTCTGAAGGTACACTTAGCCGGATTGAGTTTTATGCCAAAAAGGTGCAAGTTTGTGAAGGTTTCGGCGAGGTCGATCGGGAGGTCGGAACCTTTCCTAGACTTGACCACGATGTCTTCCATATAGGCCTCCATATTCCAACTAATTTGCTTCTACAAGCACTTTTGAATCATTCGCTAGAACTTAGCCCCAACATTTTTTTATCCGAATGGCATAGTAATATAGCAAAAGCACTCGAATGGGGTGATGAACACAGTTTTTATTTCATCGGGGCCATACATTCGGATCTGGTGGTACCCGGAGTACGCATCCAGAAACGATAGCCGCTCACTCCCGGCAGTACAATCTACTGTCTGATCTATGCGAAGGAGAGGGGAATGATCCTTCAGGCAGGCCCAATTGATGTGCTTGAAGTCGATGAAAATCTGGAGAGAGTTATTCTTCTTCGTCACCATGATGACATTGACGAGCCACTCGGAGTGGTACACCTCTCGTATGAACTTGGTGGCTAAGAGCCGCGCGATTTTCTCACTAATCGCCTTGTTCTTCTCAATGGAAGATCATTGAAGGTGCTCTTCGACAGGCTTCATCTTCGGGTCGACACGGAGTCTATGCTTAGCCAATCCCCTGGGCACACCCGGCATGTCAGTAGGCTTCCATGCGAAACTTTCCCAGTTTTTACGGAGGAACTGGATGAGCTCGCCTTCCTATTTACTGTCAAGGGTGGTGGAGATATTGGTTTGGGCGGCATTCCGATCTTCGGGGTCAATGTGCACTGGCTTCGTCTCTCCGGCTGACTAGAAACTGGATTCCACAGTCAGCTTCTTAGACTTCAGTAGATCACTCAAATGCACCGCTTTCTTGTACTCATCCAACTCAGCCATGGCCATCTGTTCATTAGCGATCTGGGAGCCCTTCTAGAAACACTCCTCGGCTAACTTCCGATTTCTTGTGATAGTGATCACACCACTAGGCCCTCGCATCTTAAGTTTAAGATACACATAACATGGACGGGCCATGAAACGTGCCTAGGCTAGCCTACCCAAGATGGCGTGGTAAGCACTCCGAAAGTCCACCACTTCGAAAGTTAGTCGTTCCTTCCTGAAGTTACAATCTTCGCTGAATACGACGTTGAGGGCAATTTGCCGAGTGACTTGGCCTTCTTCCCGAGGATTACACCATGGAACTGCATATTGCTCTTGCTGAGTTGGGACATCCAAATGCCCATTGCCTCTAGAGTGTCGGCGTAAATGATATTAAGCCCGCTGCCGCCGTCCATGAGGACCATACACAGTCGGAACCCTCTGGCAGCCGGATCAACCACCAAATCCTACCACCCAGGGGTCGGTACGTGGGCCGGGTGATCTGACAGGTTGAATGTTACAGGCGTTTTAGCCCAGTCGAGGTATTTGGTGACAGTCGGAACTGCCATGTTGACCTCTAAGTTTATGACCTTGAGGCGGCTCTTGCTTTCGACGTCGACAAAAATCATCAAGACTTTTTCGACGTTGGGGTACCCAAAAGTACCCTTGCTTCCATCATCGTCATCATCCTCATCCTTGTCCCCGGAGGGATCTTGCCGCATCTCTTGCTTAAGGAGCCGGCACTCCCGAGTGATATGCTTGGGCAAAATCTGAAGGAAATATGCCCTAGAGGCAATAATAAAGTTGTTATTTTATATTTCCTTATATCATGATAAATGTTTATTGTTCATGCTAGAATTGTATTAATCGGAAACTTGATACATGTGTGAATACATAGACAAAACATCGTGTCCCTACTATGCCTCTACTAGACTAGCTCATCGATCAAAGATGGTTAAGTTTCCTAGCCATGGACAGTTGTCATTTGATGAATGGGATCACATCATTAGTGGAATGATGTGATGGACCAGACCCATCCGTTAGCTTAGCATAATGATCGTTCAGTTTTATTACTACTGCTTTCTTCATGTCAAATATATATTCCTCCGACTATGAGCTTATGCAACTCCCGGACACCGGAGGAATGCCTTATGTGCTATCAAACATCACAACATAACTGGGTGATTCTAAAGATGCTCTACAGGTATCTCAGAAGGTGTTTGTTGGGTTGGCATAGATCGAGATTAGGATTTGTCACTCCGAGTATCGGAGAGGTATCTCTAGGCCCTCTCTGTAATGCACATCATATGAAGCCTTGTAAGCAATGTGACTAATGAGTTAGTTGCAAGATGGTGCACTACAGAACGGGTAAAGAGACTTGCCGGTAACAAGATTGAACTAGGTATGAAGATACCGACGATCAAATCTCGGGCAAGTAACATACCGATGACAAAGGGAATAACTATGTTGACATTGCGGTTCGATCGATAAAGATCTTAGTAGAATATGTGGGAACCAATATGAGCATCCAGGTTCTGCTATTGGTTATTGACCGGAGAGGTGTCTCGGTCATGTCTACATAATTCTTGAACCCGTAGGGTCCGCACGCTTAACGTTCGATGACGATAGGTATTGCATGAGTTATGTGTTTTGGTGAATGAAGGTTGTTCCCGGATGAGATCACGGACATGACGAGGAGTCTCGAAATGGTTGAGAGGTAAAGATTGATATATTAGAAGGTTATATTCGGACACCAAAATGGTTCGAGAAGGTTCAGATGTTTTTTGGAGTACAGGGAGGTTATCGAAACCCCTCGCGGGATTATTGGGCCTACATGGTCCATAGGAGAGAGGGAAGGCAGGCCACAAGGAGTGGCCAAATTGGACTAGGGGAGGGGGGGCGCCCCCCTTTCCTTCTCCTCTTCCTCTCCCTTTCCCCTTTTCCCCTCCAGAAGAAGGAAAAAAAGGAGGGCCGAATCCTACTAGGAATGGAGTCCTAATAGGACTCCTCCCCCCTTGGCACGCCCCTTGTAGCCGGCCTCCACCCCTCCTCCTTTATATACGGGGGCGGGGGGCACCCCAAAGTACATCAATTGTTTAACCGTGTGCGATGCCCCCCTCCACCATTTACTCCTCCGGTCATATTGTCATAGTGCTTAGGCGAAGCCCTGCGCGGATCATTTCACCAACACCGTCATCATGCCATCGTGCTGACGGAACTCATCGACTCAATCGGCACTCTGCTGGATCAAGTGTTCGAGGGACGACATCGAGTTGAACGTGTGCAGAACTCAGTGGTGTCGTACGTTTGGTACTTGATCGATTGATTCGAGAAGACATCCGACTACATCAACCGCGTTAAGTTGATGCTTCCGCTTTCGGTCTACGAGGGTACATGGACACACTCTTCCCCTCTCATTGCTATGCATCTCCTAGATAGATCTTGCATGAGCGTTGGAATTTTTTTGAAATTGCATGCTACGTTTCCCAATAGTGGTATCAGAGCCAGGTCTATGCGTAGATGATATGCACGAGTAGAACACAAAGAGTTGTGGGTGGTGATCGTCATACTGCTTACCATCGGTGTCTTATTTTGATTCAGCAGTATTTTTGGATGAAGCGGCCCGGACCAACCTTATGCGTTCATGAGACCGATTCCACCGACAGACATGCAACTAGTTTTCATAAAGGTGGCTAGCGGGTCTCTATTTCTCCAACTTTAGTTGAATCAAATTTGACTGTGGCCGGTCCTTGTGAAGGTCAAAATAGCAAACTTGATAAATCACCATTGTGGTTTTTGTGCCGTAGGTATGTATGGTTCATGCTAGAAGCCCATAGCAGCCACGTAAAACTTGCAACAAACAAAGTAGATGACGTCTAACTTGTTTTTGCAGGGCATGTTGTGATGTGATATGGTAAAGACATGATGTGATATAATGATTGGTGTATGAGATGATCATGTTTTGTAGAAGTTATCGGCAACTGGCAGGAGCCATATGGTTGTCGCTTTATTGTATGAAATACAAGCGCTGTGTAATTGCTTTACTTTATCACTAAATGGTAGAGATAGTCGTAGAAGCAACGGTTGGCGAGAAAACCACGATGCTACAATGGAGATCAAGGTGTCAAGCCGATGACGATGGAGATCATGACGTTGCTTCGATGATGGAGATCAAAACCACAAGGTGATGATGGCCATATCATGTCACATATTTTGATTGCATGTGATGCTTATCTTTATGCATCTTATTTTACTTAGTACGGTGGTAGCATTATAAGATGATCCCTTACTAAAATTTCAAGGTATAAATATTCTCCCCGAGTATGCACTGTTGCGAAAGTTCATCGTGTTGAGACACCACGTGATGATCGGGTGTGATAAGCTCTACGTTCAAATACAACGAGTGCAAGCCAGTTTTGCACACACGGTATATTCGGGTTAAACTTGAAGAGCCTAGCATATACAGATATGGCCTCAGAACACTGGAGACCGGAAGGTCGAACGTGAATCATATAGTGGATATGATCAACATAGAGATGTTCACCATTGATGACTACTCCATCTCACGTGATGATCGGACATGGTTTAGTTGATTTGGATCATGTATCATTTAGATGACTTGAGGGATGTCTATCTAAGTGGGAGTTCTTAAGTAATATGATTAACTCAACTTTAATTTATCATGAACTTAGTCCTGATAGTATTTGCAAATTATGTTGTAGATCAATAGCTCATGTTGTAGCTTCCCTATGTTTTTTTATATGTTCCTAGACAAAACTAAGTTGGAAGATGATAGTAGCAATGATGCGGACTGGGTCCGTGATCTGAGGTTTATCCTCATTGCTGCATAGAAGAATTATGTCCTTGGTGCACCACTAGGTGATAGACCTATTGCAGGAGTAGATGCAGACGTTACGAACGTTTGGCTATCTCAATATGATGACTACTTGATAGTTTAGTGCACCATTGTCGGTGTCAAAACCGGCGGATCTCGGGTAGGGGGTCCCGAACTGTGCGTCTAGGTGGATGGTAACAGGAGACAAGGGACACGTTTTTTTCCCAGGTTCGGGCCCTCTTGATGGAGGTAAAACCCTACGTCCTGCTTGATTAATATTGATAATGTGTGTTACAAGAGTAGATCTACCACGAGATCAAGGAGGCTAAACCCTAGAAGCTAGCCTATGGTATGATTGTTGTTTGTCCTACAGACTAAAGCCATCCGGTTTATATAGACACCGGAGAGGGCTAGGGTTACACAGAGTCGGTTACAATGGTAGGAGATCTACATATCCGTATCGCCAAGCTTGCCTTCCACGCCAAGGAAAGTCCCATCCGGACACGGGACGAAGTCTTCAATCTTGTATCTTCATAGTCTTGGAGTCCGGCCGATGATGATAGTTCGGCTATCCGGACACCCCCTAGTCCAGGACTCCCTCAGTAGCCCCTGAACCAGGCTTCAATGACGATGAGTCCGGCGCGCATATTGTCTTCGGCATTGCAAGGCGGGTTCCTCCTCCGAATAATTTATAGAAGATTGTGAACACCAGGATAGTGTCCGGCTCTGCAAAATAAATTCCACATACCACCGTAGAGATAATAACATTTACACAAGTTCAATATGCTGACGTATTTCATGGCGTGACGTCACACCACTACCAGGCCTTTACTCGAATTGTTTTTATTTTACCACCTCAGCGCGTTTAGCGAAGCGGTTTCCTTGGCACGTCTTGTCGAAGCAGAGATCGTCTTCCCCTTATTCCTGGATTCCCATCAATACGGACATGGGTAACCCAACCACGCCATTGATTGTGGCGCTTGGGAGATAAGCGAGTTTTATCAGGCTGGTGGGGACACATGTTTTTGTCCGCCCATATAAGGGGATAAAGATCCAACCCTTTCACCTGCGCCTTCTTCCTCCTTGGCTTATCCATCTCCGCGAACTCGAGCTCCAGCGCCCAAGTCCGCACATCTCACCTCAACCTCCTCCAACTATGTCCGGAGCGGGAGGCAAGTGGATGGCCTCCTCCGTCACGGAGGGGCACATCCAGAAGTTGCGCAGCACCAGATATTTATCCAGCAACATCGCGCATCGGCTCCCCGACAAGGGAGAGCTCATCCCCACCCCCAGGCCCCATGAGAGGGTAGTATTTCTTACCCATTTCCTCCGCGGACTGGGCTTCCCACTCCATCCCTTTATCCGGGGGCTCATGTTCTACTACGGCCTGGATTTCCATGATCTGGCCCCGAATTTTATCCTCAGCATCTCGGCGTTTATCATCGTGTGTGAGGCCTTCCTCTGCATCCAGCCCCACTTCGGCTTGTGGCTCAAGACCTTCAGTGTCAAGCCGAAGGTTGTGAAGGGCAGCCAAGCAGAGTGCGGAGGTGCCATGGTGGGAAGGATGTCCAACGTTAGTTGGCTTGAGGGCACTTTCGTGGAAACCATTAAGGGGTGGCAATCGGGGTGGTTCTACATCACCGAGCCGTGTGACCCTGAATGGGCAGCGCCCCCCGAATTCAGATCTGGCATCCCCACACGGCTCACCTCCTGGAAAGAGAGCGGTCGTACATGGGGTGATTCGGAGGAGCTGACCGGACTCCAAGCCTGTGTCCAAAAGCTAGTGGACAAGAAGCTCAAGCTTGTCAACGTAGTCTAGGTCATGCTCATCCGCCGGATCCTCCCGTGCCAACGATAGGGCTTCAACATGTGGGAGTTCGATCCGGCGCAGCACCAGACTTTGAGCGGGCTCTTCGACACTACGTACGAAGATGTCTGGAAGGTGCTGTTCAAGGGCGCCGAGGCTCCCGCATCCGCTACCGAAGATCGCGCGTAGCGTTCGGCTGACGAGGTAAGCGATTTTGTCCTTTTCGGGACGCTTGTTTTCCATAGTTTGACTCTATGCGAGATCTAAACTCCCTTTCCTTTGACAGGACTGGCTGACGAAGGCCGAACAGACTATCTGTCCGACCCCATTGCCAGAGGACCCAGTGGACGCCCGCTTAACGGGGATGCTGGCTCCGGCACCCCACGTAGTGCCGGAGAAGAAGGCCAAGAAGAAGGCCATGGGCACTCGGAAGAGTTCCCATTTTCAGGTGCTATCGGATGATGACTCCGAGGCAGACTCCTCTCACAAAGTTGAGGAGGAGAAGAAGAAAGCCTCTCCCCCAGCAGGGGGAGGGAGGAAAAGGAAGGCCTCCCAAATGAGGGAGGCCGAAGGGTCCAAGAAGGGAAAAACTCTTTCCCCGGACTGCTTTGCCAACGCCAGTGACGACGACGAGGACTGGCCTCCAAGGGCCAAGCCCCTGGCGAGATCGTAAGCATGTGGACTCCAGAATAACTTCATGGTTTTTCTTTTTTGCCATGCAATGTCTTTCTAATGCCGCATACAACCCTGCAGTCCGCCCAAGGATGATCTTCCCGCTTCGTCGAGCGGGTCCTTAGGTGCGTCGGATATGGATTCTCTTCTGACCGCCTCCACCCCCCGTGATGCGGACGATGCCGAGGTGGGATCCCGGGAAGGGACCCACCAGGAGGAGGAGGCCCCGGAGGTGTCGCAGGACAACCTCCCGGACTTTGCACCAGACTCGGCCCCGGAACCCATAGTGGCTCCGGAGTCCGGTGGGCGGCCCCTTCGTAAGAAGGGCAAGACCGTGACGCCGGCAGCCTCCGCCCAACCGGAGGCACCGGATAGCTTGCTGGAGGCGCTCAATGGCGCCTCCATCGAAGAGGAACACTGCACTGTTATGAGTACGGTGATTCAGAAGGTTCAGCTCACCAAGAGCGGGTTGACCGAAGCCTGCAGCAGCCTTCTAACAGGCTTTGAGGTAAGAATTTTAATATATGTAAAATAGTACCGCATAGACAGTAGCCCCTGATGCTTGGTTCGGTGTTCGGAAAGAAAAGCCGAACTGAGGATCTAAAAAGATATACACAGGAGTCATAAAAAATATGTCAATATGGGATTGCAGGCTGCGCTGCTGACCTCTGCCGCACTGACTGCGGAGGTCAATACTTTGAAGCAAAGCCTCGAGCGGTCCGAGAACGAGCTCGGCCGTGCCAAGAAGCAGCTCGAGGACAAGGAAGGTGAGTAACACCTTAGTAAAATTGTACCTTACAAAAAAGGATTTTGGTTGCAAGAAGAATGACAAGGATAACGTGGGTATTGCAGGGGCCACTAACGAGGCGGCTACCCTGAAGGAGGCGGTGGCCGTGGCGAACATAATGTGGCCGCGGAGCGCACCGCGCGAGAGAAGCAGAAGGCGCGGGTGGCGGAGGTACAGCAAGAGCTCCAAGATCTCGTGAAGAAACATGAGAGCCTGGAGCGTGACTCAAAGACTCGAGAGTCTGAGCTTGCAACGGCTTTTGAGAGTGCCAAAGCCGCTAAGGCCGAAGCCTACAAGGCCCTCCAAGAAATCGAGGCGTTGAAGAAAATAGCAGCGGGTAAGGCATTTTTCATGCAAAGTAAGCATGTGAGTGTTAATTACCTATTTCTTACCCGAATTCGGAGCTCTCCAGGAGCGTTCGCAGATCTTCCTCGCAGCGTGTTTGATGTTGCCGTGTTCTACCGGGCCGAGGAGGGGAGCTCGACGGAGAAGGTCTTCTGGTCTCAGTATGCTGAGGCCGGACGGAGTGTTTGGACTTATCACACCATGATGCGGGAAACATAAGCCCCTGGTGTATTTAGCCGTACCAAAATGTATGGATGCAACATATCATAAATGAACATATGTATAAGAAAGAAATGCAATTCGAAGCAAAAAGGTGCTGCATTACTTATTCAAGAAAAACTGATGTAAATGCAGAATGATACAAATGGTGCGATAAGCAAGGGGTGGGACTATTAAACATGTCCCCCTCCAGGGGTAGGCTGCGAAATGGTGCATAAAACAGATTTAATGCTCGTAATGGAGACCACCTGGATATTCGTTGTAGCCTTTCTCCTTCCCTGGCTGTTGCATCGTGAGTTCGGTAGGTCTGCTGCCGGACAGGGCCTCTGACGAACGGAGTCCTGTGGGTAAAAATAAAAAGGAAAAAGAAAAAAAAGAACGACACACTTGAGAGCCCCTGGTGTGGTTGAGCCGCATTCTGGGCCTATTGTGGTCGTGCCCCTCTCCCCATGCCCATGGTATCTTCAGAGTGTAATGGTGTACGCGGAGGACCCGTATTGACGTTTTGCAGGGGCTGGGGTTGGGGCCGCACTGCTACGCATGCTCGGAACGTGCCAGGTGGTCTTGTTGTATGTTACTCCGGGCGCATTTTGCCGTGTCCGGTCGCTTAACGGCCGGACTCGAGAATTGCCTTAAGAGGCTGCACTGTACTTCTGCCGCGAGAGCCGCTGTATGTTCCTCCGTTCGGAGAGAGCGTTCAGTGTTTCCGTTGACCGTGATGACTCCTCGAGGGCCTGGTATCTTGAGCTTGAGGTATGCGTAGTGCGGCACCGTGTTGAACTTTGTAAACATGGTACGTCCGAGCAGAGCATGATAGCCGCTGTGGAACGGAACTATGTCGAAGATTAACTCCTCGCTTCAGAAGTTATCCGGGGATCCGAGGACCACTTCCAGTGTAACTGAGCCTGTACAATTGGCTTCTACACCTGGTATGACGCCTTTAAAGGTCGTCTTGGTAGGTTTAATCCTTGAGGGGTCTATGCCCATTTTGCCCATTGTATCCTGATAAAGCAGATTCAGGCTGCTGCCGCCGTCCATCAGGACTCTGGTGAGGTGAAATCCATCGATGATTGGGTCTAAAACCAATGCGGCGAATCCGCCGTGGCAGATGCTGGTGGGGTGGTCCCTTCGGTCAAAAGTGATCGGGCAGGAGGACCATGGATTGAACTTCGGGGCAACTAGCTCCATCGCGTATACATCCCTGAGTGCACGCTTCCACTCCCTTTTGGGTATGTGCGTTGCGTATATCATGTTCACCGTCCGCACCTGTGGGGGGAAACCCTTCTGTCCTCTATTGTTCGGCGGTCGGGTCTCTTCCTCGTCATCGCTATGCAGCCCCTTGTCATTGTTTTCGGCAATTAACTTGCCTGCCTGCTTGAATACCCAACAGTCCCTGTTGGTGTGGTTGGCTGGCTTTTCGGGGGTGCCGTGTATCTGGCACGAGCGGTCGAGTATTCGGTCCAAATTGGACGGACCCGGAGTAGTTCTTTTGAATGGCTTTTTCCGCTGACCGGGTTTAGAGCCTCTGAATCTGGCATTGACTGTCGTATCTTCACTATTATCGTTGTTAATGCGGTGTTTGTTTTTGTTGCGATGTGACCTACCATTATGGTCCTTGATATCCGGACTGCCAGAATTTTTGCTGAGGTTGTTGTTGCGTGCTAGCCAGCTGTCCTCACCCGCGCAGAAGCGGGTCATGAGTGATGTGAGGGTGGCCATGGATTTCGGCTTTTCCTGTCCCAGGTGCCGGGCAAGCCACTCGTCGCAGATGTTATGTTTGAAGGCCGCGAGGGCCTCCGCATCCGGACAGTCGACGATTTGGTTTTTCTTGGTTAAGAACCGTGTCCAGAATTGTCTGGCCGATTCGTCTGGCTGCTGAATTATATGGCTTAGGTCGTCAGCGTCTGGCGGTCGCACATACGTGCCTTGGAAGTTGTTGAGGAATGCGGCTTCCAGGTCTTCCCAACTCCCAACTGACTCTGCTGGCAAGCTATTAAGCCAATGTCGGGCTGGTCCTTTAAGCTTGAGGGGGAGATATTTGATGGCATGAAGATCGTCACCGCGGGCCATGTGGATGTGAAGGAGATAGTCTTCGATCCAAACCGCGGGGTCTGTTGTACCATCGTAAGATTCAATATTCACGGGTTTAAACCCTTTGGGGATTTGATGATCCATTACTTCATCTGTGAAGCATAGTGGGTGTGCGGCGCCTCTGTACTGGGCGATATCACGACGGAGCTCAAAAGAGCTTTGTCTATTTTGTTCGGCCCGGCCGGATGTATTGTGTCTGGCGCGACGGTTGTCGTCACGTATCATGGGGCGCCCACGCGATCCATAGATCGATCTTGATTGTCTTGCCTTATCCTCCAATATATCTCGCAAGTCCGGAGCGTTCCCCTGTGGCCTTCTGCTTTTCGAGCGATGCCGGGGTACGGTTCTAGTGAAGGGCCTAGGGGCCTCTCTGTCGCGACCACTAGGTGGTCGGTCAGCCGTATTATCTGCTGGTGATGCAGGTTCATACGCCTCCTCCTCTAATCGGGGGAGCAGCTTGCATTTAGGGTAGCTTTTGGAGGGGCGTTCGAGCTCATGCTCTTCGGCCGCGAGGACTTCAGTCCATCTGTCGGCTAGCAGATCTTGATCAGTTCTAAGTTGTTGCTGCTTTTTCTTGAGGCTGTTTGGCGTGGCCATAAGCCTGCGTTTAAAACGCTCTTGTTCGACGGGATCCTCAGGCACGACGAATTCGTCATCGTCGAGGCTTGCCTCGTCTCCGGAGGGAGGCATATAATCCTCTACCTCTTCTCCTGCCGCTCTCTCATGAGGGCTGGCGTCTCCGTCCTCCTGTGCTGAATCTTGCTGGAGTGGGTTGTCTTCGGCACTGTCTGGGGTGTTGTTATCTCCGATGCCGGAATCTTCATTCTTGCTGTGGCGGGATTTAGAGCGGCGCCGCTGACGCCGGCGCTTGGGCTGTTTCTTGGAGGGGTCATCCTCCGTTGTTCCTTCACCATTCCCATCCTTTGGGATATCCGCCATGTATATGTCATATGATGAGGTGGCTTTCCAGTGCCAGGTAGGCGCTGGTTCTTGGTCGTCTCCGGCATCGTCGTCTATACCGTCGATGTCTTCGGAGTCGTAGTCTAGCATGACGGTTAGATCGTCGACAGTGGCTACTAACTGGGTGGTGGGTGGGGTTTGAATTTATTCGTCGTCCGCATCCCAACCATCCTGACCGTAGTCCGGCCAGGGCTCTCCTGATAACGAGAGATACTTTAGCAAACTCAAGATGTCGCCGAAAGGTGAGTGTTGAAAGATGTCCGCAGCGGTGAACTCCATGATCGGCGCCCAACCGGATTCGGTTGAAGGGGGCGCGGGAGGCTCGGAGTCCGGCGAGGAGTCCGGCACCTCGGAGTCACGGGCTTCATGAGGGACAAGATCAGTGTTCGGCTCTATCACCGTAGAGGTTGCAGCCCCCGAGGCGGTGTCTAGCCATCCGTCCTTGATCTGCACAGCCGGCTCCGAATTGAAGATCGGAGCGGGCTCGAGTGCGGTCTCCAGGGTACTGTCCGGCTACAGAGCTAAATCATGCCCGTCATGACAGTGCGGCGCGCTTGGCTATGGCTCGAATCCATCGAAGATCAAGTCCCCGCGGATGTCAGCCGTGAAGTTCAAACTTCCAAATCTGACCTAACGGCCAGGGGCGTAGCTTTCGATCTGCTCCAGATGGCCAAGCGAATTGGCCCACAGTGCGAAGCCGCCGAATACAAAGATCTGTCCGGGGAGGAAGGTCTCACCCTGGACTGCGTTCTTGTTGATGATCGAAGAAGCCATCGAGCCTATCGGTGACGACACAAAGGAACTCTCAATGAAAGCACCAATGTCGGTGTCAAACCCGGCGGATCTTGGGTAGGGGGTCCCGAACTGTGCATCTAGGCGGATGGTAACAGGAGACAAGGGACACGATGTTTTACCCAGGTTCGGGCCCTCTTGATGGAGGTAAAACCCTACGTCCTGCTTGATTAATATTGATAATGTGTGTTACAAGAGTAGATCTACCACGAGATCAAGGAGGCTAAACCCTAGAAGCTAGCCTATGGTATGATTGTTGTTTGTCCTACAGACTAAAGCCATCCAGTTTATATAGACACCGGAGAGGACTAGGGTTACACAGAGTCAGTTACAATGGTAGGAGATCCACATATCCGTATCGCCAAGCTTGCCTTCCACGCCAAGGAAAGTCCCATCCGGACACGGGACGAAGTCTTCAATCTTGTATCTTCATAGTCTTGGAGTCCGGCCGATGATGATAGTTCGGCTATCCGGACACCCCCTAGTCCAGGACTTCGTCAGCCATGCTTTACAACTTAGTGAGGGAGTCCTGGACTAAGGGGTCCTCGAACAGCCGGACTGTATACTTTGGCCGGACTATTGAACTATGAATATACAAGATAGAAGACTTCGTCTTGTGTCCGGATGGGACTCTCCTTTGCGTGGAAGGCAAGCTTGGCGATTCGGATATGTAGATTCCTTTCTCTGTAACCGACTTTGTACAACCCTAGCCCCCTCCGATGTCTATATAAACCGAAGGGTTTAGGCTTCTAGGGTTTAGCCACAACAATCACAGCCTCATAGGCTAGACTTCTAGGGTTTAGCCAGTACGATCTCGTGGTAGATCAACTCCTGTAATACTCATATTCATCAAGATCAATCAAGCAGGAAGTAGGGTATTACCTCCATAGAGAGGGTTCGAACCTGGGTAAACATTGTGTCCCCCGCCTCCTGTTACCATTAGCCTTAGACGCACAGTTCGGGACCCCCTACTCGAGATCCGACGGTTTTGACACCGGCATTGGTGCTTTCATTGAGAGTTCCGCTGTGTCGTCAAAGATAGGCTTGATGGCTCCATCAATCATCTACAACAACACAGTCCAGGGGGAGATCTTCCTCCCCGGACAGATCTTCATATTCGGCGGCTTCGCACTGCGGGCCAACTCATTTGTCCATCTAGAGCAGATCGATAGCTACGCCCCTGGCCATCAGATCAGATTTGGAAGCCTGAATTTTGTGGCCGATATCCGTGGAGACTTGATCTTCGACGGATTCGAGCCCATGATGGTTGTCCCCGGTCACCATGATGAACATGACCTAGATCTGTCATCTGGCCACACACAGGAGATAGCGCCTGTGACCGCCCTGGCTCTAGAGCCAGAGCAAACTGCATCGTCCGAAGACCGGAGGCTTAACCCCGCCATAGAGGCCGCAGATTCAGCAGCGCTCGAGCCGCACACAGACCCAACATCGAGTTGGGCTTGTGTTACCGGAACCTCGGACTCGTCTCCGGCCATGGGTTCCGGACCGCGTGCATCCGCGTCCATCGAACCTGATTGGGTGCCGGTCTTGGAGTTCAGCTCCGCCGATATCTTCTAGCACTCTCCTTTTGGCGACGTGTTAAGCTCATTAAAACCCCTCTCATTGTCGGGGAATGCTCGGCCAAACTATGTTTGGCTCGAGTGGGAACCGGACGACGAAGAATTTTGGGTCCCACCCACCACCCACTTTGTAGCCACTGTCGATGACTTAACCGACATGCTTGATTACGACTCCGAAGACATCGACGGCATGGACGACGATGCCAGAGAGGAGCAAGAACCACTGCCTACAGGGTGTTGGACAGCCACCTCCTCGTATGACATATACATGGTGGATACACCCAAAGAAAACAACGGCGACGATGAAAATCCAGTCGAGGATAAACCTCCTTAGATACAGCCGAAGCACCGACGTCAGCGGCGCTGCTCTAGGCCACGCCATAGTAAAAACAGCAATACGGTCACCGGAGAAAATAACACTCCGGACGATGCTGAAAACAATGAAGACCCCGTTGAGCCAACCTCCAAGTAGGAGGAACGGGAGGATGGGCGAGTCAGCCCCAGTGAACAGGCCATGAACGAAGACTCGCGGGACAGCAACTACCTTTCGCTCTCCGAGGACGAGGTGAGCCTCGGCGATGAAGATTTCATCGTGCCTGAGGAGCCCGCCTAACAGGAACGCTTTAAGCGTCAGCTAATTGCCACTTCAAGAAGCCTAAAAAGAAGCAGTAGGAGCTTCAAGTTGATCAAGATCTGCTCAATGAAAGATGGACTGATGTCCTGGCAGCCGAGGAATATGGCCTCGAGCACCCAACCAAAAGCTACCCGAAGCACAGACTGTTACCAAAGTTTGACGACGAGGCGTTGGAGCCCGTCCTACCAAGGTACAATGCGGCTGACCGACCACCACGCGTCCGGGACAAAGCGGCACCTTGAGCCGAACACCAGCCCGCACTACCTTGCGGAACAAACAGAAATACAACAGCTCAGGGATATACACATGACCTGCGGCGTGACTTGGAAAACAGAGCAGATCAGACAAGATTGATCTATAGATCACGGGGGTGTGCCTCGATGCGCGGCGATGGCCATCCAACTGAACGTGACAAACATAACCACGCCCAGACCGAAAACCGCAGACGAACTCCATCCGAGCTAAGTCATGACTTGGCCCGATATAGAGGCACCGCACACCCCCTTTGCTTCACTGATGAAGTAATGGGACACGATTTCCTAGAAGGGTTTAAACCTGTAAATGTCGAATCATATGACGGCACAACAGACCCCGCGGTATGGATTGAGGACTTTCTTCTCCATATTCATATGGCCCGCGGTGATGATCTTCATGCCATCAAGTACCTCCCGCTCAAACTCAAAGGACCAGCTAGCTACTGGTTGATTAGTCTGCCAGAAAACTCCATTGGCAACTGGGAGGACTTGGAGGACGCCTTCCTCGACAACTTCCAAGGCACATATGTCCGACCTCTGGATGTGAACTAAGTCACATAATCCAATAGCCCGGAGAGTCAGCCAGAAAATTCTGGACTCAGTTCCTAACTAAAAAGAACCAGGTCGTCGACTGTCCGGACGTCGAAGCCCTAGCGGCCTTTAAGCACAACATTCACGATGAATGGCTGGCCAGACACCTCGGCCGGGAAAAACCGGTCCATGTCAGCCCTTACGGCACTCATGACCTGCTTTTGTGCGGGCGAAGACAGCTGGCTAGCCCGTAGCAACAACAGTACAAGCAAACCTGGCACCTCCGAAGCCAGAAACAGCAATGGCAAGCCCTGACGCAATAGACATAAGCGTCGAAAGAACGGTGACAACACCGAAGACACGGCGGTCAACGCCGGATTCCGTGGCTCTAAATCCGATCTGTGGAAGAACCATTCAAGAGAAATAATCCGGGCCCGTCCAGTCTAGACCGCATACTAGATCGACCATGCCAAATCCATGGCACTCCTAATAAACCAGCCAATCATACCAACAGGGAATGTTGGGTTTCAAACAGGCCGACAAGTTAAATGCCGAGAATATGGAGAAAGGGTCGCAAAGCGATGATGATGAAGAGGAACCCCGAACACCGAACACAGGGGGACATAAGAAATCCCCCCCCCAAGTCAAAACGGTGAACATGATATATGCCACCCATATCCCCAAGAGGGAGCGCAAGCATGCACTTAGGGACCATCCGACCAGTATCCGTCATGGCGCCCCAAAGTTCAACCCATGGTCCTCCTGTTCGATCACCTTCGATCGCAGGGACCATCCGACCAGTATCCGTCATGGCGGTTCAGCCGCACTAGTCCTTGACTCAATTATTAATGGATTCCACCTTACGCGAATCCTCATGGATGGTGGCAGCAGCCTGAACTTGCTCTATCAGGATACAATGTTCAAAATGGGTATTGATCCCTCAAGAATCAAGCCCACAAAAACCACCTTTAAAGGTGTCATACCAGGTGTAGAGGCCTACTGTATGGGCTCAATCACACTGGAAGTGGTCTTCGGATCCCCGGATAATTTCTGAAGCAAAGAGTTAATCTTCAATACCGTTCCCTTTCGCAGTGGCTATCATGCACTGCTCGGATGAACCGCATTTGCTCGATTCAATGCGGTGCTGCACTACACCTACCTCAAGCTCAAGATGCCCAGACCATGCGGTGTCATAACGGTTAACAGAATTACGGAGCGCTCCCTCCGTATTAAGGAGCACACCGCGGCTCTTGCAGCAGACGTACAGAGTAGCCTTTTTAGGCAGAACCTCAATTCGGCAGTAAAACTCCTGGACACCGTCAAGCGAGTCCAAACTACTCTGCAGCAGGATTGTCCAGCTCGTCTAGGGCTTGACTAGCAATTCGGCCTCAGTCCCAGTCCCAATCAAGCAGTGACATTTGCGCCGCCGGTACATAACTACACACTCAAAATACCATGGGCATGGACGGAGGCACAGCTAGACCGTGGTCCATAATGCGGCTCAACCGCCCCTGGATCTGCATACCTTCACTTTTTCTTTTTCATTTCAGGTTTTTCTCTTCTTGAGGCTATTTTGATAACCTGATCATCGGACCGATCACGGGACGGATACACCAAGAAGGCAAGGAGCTTTGACGTACAAGGAAATCCCCAGGTGGTCTCTGCTAATGATTGTTATACCTGTTTTTAATACCCGCACGCAGCTCGCCCTTGGTCACGGCATGTCAAATAGCCTTATTTGCTTATCGCATTAGTTGTACAAATACGCCTTGACGAGAGCTGGTCAGCTGTTCGAGAGGTTTTCAAATCCTTAGAGATTTTTTTCGCTTTACGCAAGGAATCGGTTTTTATCCGATTAGGCGTGTATAGCGCCCCAAGTTCAGCCTTCCGAGCACCGGGTGTTGCGCCAAATTTTCATTGTCAAACTCCTATGGCTAAGTGAGGGTGATAAAGCCGTATAGTCCAATGCCTTGTTCTTTGCGCTAAACACCTCCTTTAAGGACCAAAATGTGGAGTAAAGAGTGTTTAGATTTATCCTGAACACCCCCGTACTATCTACATGGGGGCAGAAGCCGACGACTGGCCAACTCTTAGATTTCATAAACGGCCGCACAGGAGGTAAAATTTTAAACTAACAGACATTATATTACATAATGGATCTGTTTAATATTATAGGACAGGACAACATGAGTGCGTTCATGGGAATATGATATCCTTGGCACATTGCTCCGCCACAAGGCGGGATCCCTCCAGAACACTATCAAAATATAGTTCGGGTCGGCGGTGCTCCTTGCCCTCGGGCGGCCCCTTAGTCATCAGCTTCGTGGCATCCATCTTCGCCCAATGCATCTTTGCACGGGCAAAGGCCATCCGCGCGCCTTCAATACATATCAACCGCTTGATGGCTTCAAGCCGTGGGCAGGCACTCACAAGCCGCTTGACGAGTCCGAAGTAGCTGCTGGGCATGGGCTCGGCATGCCATAGCCAGACTATTAAGTCCTTCATGGCTAGTTCGGTCGTCTTATGCAGCTCGACCAGCTATTTCAGCTGGTCGCTAAAGCGCACTGGATGTTCTGGTCCAAGGTATTGAGACCAGAACAGCTTCTCCGTAGAGCTCCCTTCTTCGGCTCGATAAAATTCTGCAGCGTCTGATATGCTGCACGGAAGATCCGCAAACACCCCTGCAGAACTCCAAATCCGGGTAAGTAAAAGGAACGTCTCCTTCACATATCTGCTTTGCATAATCAAAGCCTTATCCGTCGCGATTTTCTTGGCCGCCTGGATTTCCTGGAGGGCGCTCTGGGCTTCGGCTCGGGCATCTTGTGCGCTCTGGCGGGCCTTGGCAAGTTTGGACTCTCGATCTTTTAAATCGCGCTCCAAGGACTCATACTTCTTAATGTCGTCCTGGAGCTCTTGTTGGACCTCGCTGACCCGGGCCTCCAGCTTCTCACGCACGGCGCGTTCCTTGGCCGCTATGTCCTCGGCCTTGGCCAACACCTTCTTGAGGGCCGCTACTTCAGTCGTGGCCCCCAATTAAGTTCATGACACTTTATTCAGTATGTACCATTCATCCTTCCTAAATATACGCACAGGTTACTGCATACCTTGGTTGTCCTCCAGCTGCTTCTTCACATGGCCGAGCTCTTCCTCGGCCTGCTCCAAATTCTGCTTCAGTACGGAGACTTCCGCAGTGTGAGCGGTCGCAGCCAGCAGCGACGCCTGCTTATTCACATAGACATATCATATTAGACTCCTGCGAAACTTATTTGATCCTTTGTTCTGCTTTTCTTTTCGTACACCGGACAGAGCATCAGGGGCTACTGTCTATACTGTGACATTCTTTTGCAATTATATTACTTACCTCAAAGCCTATTAGAAGGCTAGTGCAGGCTTCGGTCATTCCGCTTTTCACAGACTGGATCTTCTCAATCATCGTACCCATAAGGGAACGGTGTTCTTCAACAATGGAAGCACCTTGCAACGCTTCTAGCAATCTATCCGGTGCCTCTGGATGGACGGAGGTTACCGGTGGAGTTGGCTCACCCCCCTCGTTCAAAAGAGGTGGCCTTCCTGAATCCGGAGCCACTATGGTCTCCGGAGCTGTATTCGGCTGGGGGCCGAATTTGATACGGCCCCCATCGTCGGTGTCCATAGGGGTATGTCCCCCTATGTGTTCGGCAGCCGGGGTTTTACCCTCTGGCACCACCAGGACGGCCTCCTGAGCCTCTCCCTAGCCTAGGATCCTTCGAGACAACACCTCGGTGTTGTCGGCGGCCTTGGGGGAGGAGGTCGTCAGCAGGGACCCGATGTTCATCGCCGACGGGTCCAGCAATCCCTCCAAAGAGGAGGATAGATCGATGTTGGACTGAGCCGGACTGCAAGTGCACGATCCGGCACATTAAAAAATAAAGTAAAAAAGGATGGATATATTACTGTGTCCAGGTACTTAAGATTTAGCCAGGGGCTTGACCCTGGGCTCCCACTCCCCACCGCTATTGGTGGCCGCCACGAAGTTGTCCGGAAGGGAAGTTTTTCCCCTCTTGGACGCCTCGGCCTCCTCATGTGTGGAGGCTGTTGATATGTCTCCAATGTATCTATAATTTATGAAGCATTCATGCTATTTTATAATCTGTTTTGAATGATTATGGGCTTTATTATACACTTTTATATTACTTTTGGGACTAACCTATTAACCGGAGGCCCAGCCCATATTGTTGTTTTATTGCTTGTTTCAGTATTTCAAACAAAAGGAATATCAAACGGAGTCCAAACGGAATGAAACCTTCGGCAACGTGATTTTTTGGAAGATTATCATCCTGGAGAATTGGAGGTCAAGTTAGAAGATACTCGAGGAGCCCAGGAGATAGGGGGGTGCGCCCCCCCACAGGGTGTGCCCCCCTGTCTCGTGGACCCCTCGAGCACCCCCCGGCCGACTTCTTTCACCTATATAACCCTACGTACCCTAAAACCATCGAATATCAAGATAGATCGGGAGTTCCGCCACCGCAAGCCTCTGTAGCCACCAAAAACCTCTTGGGAGTCTGTTCCGGCACCCTGCCGGAGAGGGAACCCATCACGGGTGGCCATCTTCATCATTCCGGCGCTCTCCATGATGAGGAGGGAGTAGTTCACCCTCGGGGCTGAGGATATGTACCATTAGCTATGTGTTTGATCTCTCTCTCTCTCGTGTTCTCTCTATGGCACGATCTTGATGTATCGCGAGCTTTGCTATTATAGTTGGATCTTATGATGTTTCTCCCCCCTCTACTCTCTTGTGATGAACTGAGTTTCCCTCTTGAAGTTATCTTATTGGATTGAGTCTTTATTTGAGAACACTTGATGTATGTCTTGTCGTGTTTATCTGTGGTGACAATGGGATATCACGTGCCACTTGATGTATGTTTTGGTGACCAACTTGCGGGTTCCACCCATGAACCTATGCATAGGGGTTGCCACACGTTTTCTTGACTCTCCGGTAGAAACTTTGGGGCACCCTTTGAAGTACTTTGTGTTGGTTGGATGAATTTGAGATTGTGTGATGCATATCGTATAATCATGCCCACGGATACTTGAGGTGACAATGGAGTATCTAGGTGACATTAGGGTTTTGGTTGATTTGTGTCTTAAGGTGTTATTCTAGTACGAACTCTTTAATAGATCGATCCGAAAGAATAACTTTGAGGTGGTTTCGTACCCTACCATAATCTCTACGTTTGTTCTCCGCTATTAGTGGCTTTGGAGTGACTCTTTGTTGCATGTTGAGGGATTGTTATATGATCTATCTATGTTATTATTGTTGAGAGAACTTGCACTAGTGAAAGTATGAACCCTTTGCCTTGTTTCCTATCATTGCAATACCGTTTACACTCACGTTTATCATTAGTTACCTTGCTGTTTTTATATTTTCAGATTACAAAAACCTATATCTACTATCCATATTGCACTTGTATCACCATCTCTTCGCCGAACTAGTGCACCTATACAATTTACCATTGTATTGGGTGTGTTGGGGACACAAGAGACTCTTTGTTATTAGGTTGCAGGGTTGCTTGAGAGAGACCATCTTCATCCTACGCCTCCCACGGATTGATAAACCTTAGGTCATCCACTTGAGGGAAATTTGCTACTGTCCTACAAACCTGTGCACTTGCAGGCCCAACAACGTCTACAAGAAGAAGGTTGTGTAGTAGACATCAAGCTCTTTTCTGGCGCCATTGCCGGGGAGGTGAGTGCTTGAAGGTATATCTTTAGATCTTGCAATCGAATCTTTTTGTTTCTTGTTTTATCACTAGCTTAGTTTATAAAAGAAAACTACAAAAATGGAGTTAAGTTTGTCTCATACGCTTCGTCTTTTTAATATCTTTCGTGAGTACGATGGAAAGGAAAATTGTGCTCAAGTGCTAGAAGAAAAATGCATTAAAATGCTTGGCACTAAATATTTGAATGATGAGCATGGTTGCAATGTTGTTAGTATGAACTCTTTGAATATCCATAGTACTAATGATGATTGCACTAGTTATGATGAAAATGTCTCCTATAAGCATGTTGATTTTTGTGGAGTAGATTGGATTTGCATGGACACACCAAATAGAGAAAATAGATATTGCAAGAGCCATAAGTATTTAAAAAATAAGGTTTGCAAGAAAGTCTTGATGAGTTTGCTAGAAGATTCAATATTTTTCGCGCTCCTTGTGAACTTTGCAATGAATGTGGTCATTTAAATCTCCAATGCAAATTGTTTTATGATCGAATCATGTCCAAAAATTGTGATAGCTTGATTACCCTTGGGAATCATAAAGAGCTTAGTCTTCTTTTGGGGTATGAAGAAATGAAACGTATAACTGAGGGTATTCCAAAATTTAATCTTGATAGATTTCTTGATTTTGATCTAGAGGATATTTATATGTTTTGTGTGGAGGATTGCATTGAAAATCCTTATATTTCCAATTACATAAAGAAAATAGAAGATGATGAGAATACTAATGAAAGGGAAGAGATTTCCCAATATCCTCCTATTATTTCTCATGATGAATCAGGTAACGAGGAGGAGCCTTCTATTCAACCAATCTCATCAATAAGGAGCTCAAAGAGGAAGGTTGAGCCCACACATAATATGAAGAAGAAAAAGAAAAGAAGGAGCAACAAAGGTAGAAAGGTATCCCTCCCAAATGATGTTACTCCTACTACTCATTGTGATGATGATAATTGCTTTACTATTGGTGCTATCCATATTTTTAATGATGAGAGTGATTATCCTTATGATATGAAAGGGCCCAAGCTTGGGGAAGCTATGTTTGATGAGGATGAAATATTTGAGAATATATTTGCTGAAATTAATGTTTGTCCCAAGCTTGGGGATGCTATGTTTAATGAAGATGATATTTTTAGCATCCCAAGTTTTGATATGCAAAGTTGTTATGATGATAGCATGCCTCCTACCTATGATGATTATATTGACAAAAGTGGGTTTAGAAGAGTGTCAACTTTATTTAGTGATTCCACTATCTTGGGAGAGGTTTCAATCGATTATGATGAGAACGAAGTTGCTACTTATGATGATTATTGTGATGAAACTTATGCTATAAAAAGTAGTGATGATTGTATTTACAAATCTTGTCATGATTATGATTACCCTTTTTCTGAACATTACTCTTTTAATGTGGAAACAATTTTTAGTGTTCAAGTCTCTTATGATACTCCCACTATTCTGAATGAGAAGAATTTTGCTTATGTGGAGAGTAGTAAAAATTCTATGCTTGTAGATCATGAAAGGAATGCTTTAGGAGCTGGTTATATTGTTGAATTCATTCATGATGCTACTGAAAATTATTATGAGGGAGGAATATATGCTTGTAGGAATTGCAATAATGTCAAGTTTCCTCTCTATGTGCTTCAAGTCTTGAAGCTATGCTTGTTTTGCCTCCCTATGCTAGTTGATTATTGTTCCCATAAGTTGTTTGCTCACAAAATCCCTATGCATAGGAAGTGGGTTAGACTTAAATGTGCTAGTCATATGCTTCATGATCCTCTCGTTATGTTTCAATTCTTATCTTTTATGTGAGCATCATTGTCACCATCATGCCTAGCTAGAAAGGCATTAAAGAAAAGCGCTTGTTGGGAGACAACCCAATATTTATCATTACTGTTTTTGTGTGTTCACATGATTATGCTACTGTAGTAATCATGTTTTATAGCTTTTGTTTCAAGAAAGTGCCAAGTAAGACCTTTAGGATAGCTTACGGTGATAGTTGTGTTGATCCTGCTGAAAATCAGAAACTTTTGCACCCAGTAATTTAGTTTTGTTAATTCACAGAAACGTGCTTATGATCTGATTCTTTTTGCTCTGGATTGGTACACAAATTTCTTAGGACTTCCCAATTTGGTAGGATATTTGGAGTTCCATAAGTATACGTTTGATACAGATTACTACAGACTGTTCTGTTTTTGACAGATTCTGTTTTCTATGTGTTGTTTGCTTATTTTGATGCATCTATGAGTAGTATCGGAGGGTATGAACCATAGATAAGTTGAAATAAAGTATATATTACACCAATATGATTTTATAATGAGTTCATTACAGTACCTAAGTGGTGGTTTTATTTTCTTATACTAACGGAGCTTGTGAGTTTTCTATTGAGTTTTGTGTTGTGAAGTTTTCAAGTTTTGGGTAAAGATTCGATGGACTATGGAATAAGGAGTTGCAAGAGCCTAAGCTTGGGGATGGCCAAGGCACTCCAAGGTAATATTCAAGTACAACCAAAAGCCTAAGCTTGGGGATGCCCCGGATGGCATCCCCTCTTTCGTCCTCGTTCATCGGTAACTTTACTTGGAGCTATATTTTTATTCGCCACATGATATGTGTTTTGCTTGGAGCGTCATTTTTTTAGTATTTGCTTTATGTTATTTAGAATAATGTCTTGCATCTTTAGTTTCAATAAAAATGTCAAGGATAGCCGTTGCCATGCTTATTTTGTAGTATACATGTTGCTGTTTGAAAACAGAAAGTTTACCGCTGTTGCAAAAATTCCCTAGAAAAGTCAGAGCATGATATAATGTTGAAACTTTTTGCATATTGATATCTGATAAATTTATTACAGTGGGAATATTCTTTCATAATTTTTAGAGTTAGGGAAGTATTGATACTCTTGCATTATTTACAGACTATACTGTTTTGGCAGATTGCTATTTTTGTTGCATTGTTTGCATATGTTTGCTTGTTTAATTATCCTATTTGAGGGTAGGAGTATTAAATATGCAGAGGCATTTAGTATGCAATGTGGAATAATAATTTTATTGATTTGTTACAGTAGAAGATGATAAGGTTTTGCATTGGTTTATACTAACCTATCTTATGAGTTCTTGTGGAGTTTGTTGTGGATGAAGCTTTTTGAGAAATAGAGAAACCATGATATGAGAGGAATTAAGGAGACACAAAAGTTCAAGCTTGGGGATGCCCAAGGCACCCCAAGATAATATTTCAAGAAGTCTCAAGCATCTAAGCTTGGGGATGCCCCGGTAGGCATCCCACCTTTCTTCTTCAACAACTATCAGTTAATATCGGTTGAGCCTAAATTTTTGCTTCTTCGCATGAGTTGTGCTATCCTTGCAATGTAATTTTATTTTGCTTTGCTTGCTGTTTGATTAAAATACCAAGATCTGAAATTATTTAATGAGAGAGAGAGTCTTCATATAGCTACATAATTGTTTAGCTACTCATTGATCTTCACTTATATCTTTTTGGAGTAGTATGTCATTTACTTGTGTGCTTCACTTTTATCCTATGAGTAAATGGTTGTATGAGTTGATTGTCATAAATCTGAAATTATATAAGTCTCATTTGCTTATCCCATTGGGGAGTTATGACAGGTTGTAAATTTATTGAAGGTTAGCAAGCATTGTATTGGTCATTTGAACAATTCATGAAAGAATATTTAAGGAAGAGTGATTTCACATATAAATACACTATCCTAGACATCTTTTATAATTGGGAGCACTCATTAAGTATGACATGCTAAAAGAGTTGATGTTTGACAAGGAAGACAACATAATGGTTTATGTTTTCCGACATCTTAGTTAAAGTATATTGTCATGGATCATTCAAACATGTTGAGCTTGCCTTTCCCCCTCATGCTAGCCAAAATTCCTTGCACTAAGTAGAGATACTACTTGTGCTTCCAAATATCCTTAAACCCAGTTTTTGCCATGAGAGTCCACCATACCTACCTATGGATTGAGTAAGATCCTTCAAGTAAGTTGTCATCGGTGCAAGCAATAAAAATTGCTCTCTAAATATGTATGATCTTTTGGTGTGAAGAAAATAGCTTTATACGATCTCTTGTTATGGAAGCAATAAAAGCGACGGATTGCATAATAAAGGTCCATATACAAGTGGCAATACGAAGTGACAATCATTCACATTAAGATTTTGTGCATCCAACCCTAAAAGCGCATGACAACCTCTGCTTCCCTTTGCGAAGGGCCTATCTTTTACTTTATGTCTTTTACTTTATGCAAGAGTCAAGGTGATCTTCACCTTTCTCTTTTTCATTTTATCCTTTGGCAAGCACTTTGTGTTGGGGTGATCCTGATATATATATATATATATATCCAATTGGATGTAAGTTAGCATGAACTATTATTGTTGACATCACCCAAAGGTGAATACGTTGGGAGGCAACACTATAAGCCCCTATCTTTCTCAGTGTCCGATTGAAACTCCAAAACCATTAGTATTGCGTGAGTGTTAGCAATTATAGAAGACTATATGATAGTTGAGTATGTGGAGTTTGCTATTCCTGAAAATAAGATGAATTGCAATTGTTTGATGACTAAGAATGAAGTTTGCTAGTTTTCAAGAAAGTTTATGGTCTATGCTTTAACATGTGAATTGCTTGTTACTTTATCGTCAGAAGTTTTGTGAGATGAACTACAGTTATGACATATTATCATGCTAGAAAAGGTGATTGAAATTATCATTGATCAAGCTTGTGCACCTTCTAGCATTCACACTTCATAAATTCTTTCTTTTTATCATTTACCTACTCGAGGACGAGTAGGAATTAAGCTTGGGGATGCTGATACGTCTCCAACGTATCTATAATTTATGAAGCATTCATGCTATTTTATTATCTATTTTTAATGATTATGGCCTTTATTATACACTTTTATATTACTTTTGGGATGAACCTATTAACCGGAGGCCCAGCCCATATTGCTATTTTATTGCCTGTTTCAGTATTTCGAAGAAAAGGAATATCAAACGGAGTCCAAACGGAATGAAACCTTCGTCAACGTGATTTTTTGGAACATTATCATCCTGGAGACTTGGAGGTCAAGTCAGAAGATACTTGAGGAGCCCAGGAGATAGGGGGCGCCCCCCTATAGGGCGCGCCCCCCTGTCTCGTGGACCCCTCGAGCACCCCCCGACCGACTTCTTTCGCTATATAACCCTACGTACCCTGAAACCATCGAATATCAAGATAGATCGGGAGTTCCACCGCCGCAAGCCTCTGTAGCCACCAAAAACTTCTCGGGAGTCCGTTCCGGCACCCTGCCGGAGGGGGAACCCATCACCGGTGGCCATCTTCATCATCCCGGCGCTCTCCATGACGAGGAGGGAGTAGTTCACCCTCGGGGCTGAGGGTATGTACCAATAGCTATGTGTTTGATCTCTCTCTCTCTCTCTCTCTCGTGTTCTCTCTATGGCATGATCTTGATGTATCGCGAGCTTTGCTATTATAGTTGGATATTATGATATTTCTCTCCCCTCTACTCTCTTGTGATGAATTGAGTTTCCCTCTTGAAGTTATCTTATTGGATTGAGTCTTTATTTGAGAACACTTGATGTATGTCTTGCCGTGTTTATCTGTGGTGACAATGGGATATCACGTGCCACTTGATGTATGTTTTGGAGACCAACTTGCGGGTTCTGCCCATGAACCTATGCATAGGGGTTGGCACACGTTTTCTTGACTCTCCGATAGAAACTTTGGGGCACTCTTTGAAGTACTTTGTGTTGGTTGGATGAATTTGAGGTTGTGTGATGCATATCGTATAATCATGCCCACGGATACTTGAGGTAACAATGGAGTATCTAGGTGACATTAGGGTTTTGGTTGATTTGTGTGTTAAGGTGTTATTCTAGTACGAACTCTTTAATAGATTTATCCGAAAGAATAACTTTGAGGTGGTTTCGTACCCTACCATAATCTCTACGTTTGTTCTCCGCTATTAGTGACTTTGGAGTGACTCTTTGTTGCATGTTGAGGGATTGTTATATGATCTATCTATGTTATTATTGTTGAGAGAACTTGCACTAGTGAAAGTATGAACCCTTTGCCTTGTTTCCTATCATTGCAATACCGTTTACACTCACGTTTATCATTAGTTACCTTGCTGTTTTTATATTTTCAGATTACAAAAACCTATATCTACTATCCATATTGCACTTGTATCACCATCTCTTCGCCGAACTAGTGCACCTATACAATTTACCATTGTATTGGGTGTGTTGGGGACACAAGAGACTCTTTGTTATTAGGTTGCAGTGTTGCTTGAGAGAGACCATCTTCATCCTACGCCTCCCATGGATTGATAAACCTTAGGTCATCCACTTGAGGGAAATTTGCTACTGTCCTACAAACCTGTGCACTTGCAGGCCCAACAACGTCTACAAGAAGAAGGTTGTGTAGTAGACATCAGCTGTCCTCTTCTTTCTTCCCCCAACAGGGGGGAATGGATTTCCTCTTCTTCTTCTTCCTCCTCCTCGTCGTCTCCGGCGACGGAGGAGTGATCCTCGACGTCTTCGGATATCGCGTCTGAGGCGCCCTTGCGACGGAGACCATCTGTGGTCCCCTTGGCCTTCTTCTCCGGCACCTCATCAGGCGCCGGAAACATCATCTTCGTCAGAAGTGGGGTTTCTTGGTCTTCGGGTAGCGGAGCTGGATAGTTAATCCGCCCCGCTATCTTTATCCAGCCCTGAAAAAATTGGTAGGGAGGCTTAGATTCTCTCCTCTAAATATGCCAGTAAAGGATATACCTTGAAAACATGAAAGAACTTACCTAATTAGCCTGGCGTTTTAAGCTAAGCTCGCGATCGTCAGTCGTGGGTGGTGGTGTCTCGCCGGCCTTGAAGAGCACCTTCCAGATGTCTTCGGTGGACGAGCATGACCTGGATCACGTTAACGAGCTTGATTCTTTTGTTTATCATGTTCTGGACGCACGTCAGGAGCCCTGTCAGCTCGTCTGAAGAGCCCCAGGTCAAGCCCTTCTCTTGCCAGGAGGTGAGCCGCATTGGAACGCCGGATCTGAATGCGGGGGCCGCTGCCCAATTGGTGTCGCGCGGCTCGGTGATATAGAACCAACCCGACTTCCACCCTTTGATAGTCTCCACAAAGGAGCCTTCGGGCCAGGTGACATTGGGCATCTTGCCCACCATGGCGCCTCCGCACTCTGCTTGTTGGCCGCTCACCACCTTGGGCTTCACATTCAAGGTCTTCAGCCATAGGCCGAAGTGAGGTGGGATGCGGAGGAAGGCCTCACACACGACAATAAATGCCGAGATGTTGAGGATAGAGTTGGGGGCCTAGTCATGGATGTCTAGCCCATAGTAAAACATCAGTCCGCGGACAAACGGGTGGAGGGGGAATCCCAGCCCACGGATGAAGTGTGTGAGAAACACCACCCTTTCCTGGGGCTCCGGGGTGGGGACGATCTGTCCCTTAGCCGGAAGGTGATAAGCAATGTCCTTGGCTAGGTACCCGGCCTCCTGGAGCTCCTTGATGTCCTTCTTCTTGACGGAGGAGGCCATCCACTTGCCTCCAGCTCCGGATCCGGACATGATTGGAGTGCTTTTTGGGGCGGAGAAGGCGAGAGCTTTGGTGCTGGAGCTCGAGAACGGATGGGGAGAGGAAGAAGAAGGCGTGGGTGAACAAGGATGAATCCTTATGCCTTTATAAAGGCAGTAAAAGTCATGCGCCTCCTTGCTCGCCTTAAAATCTGCCTATTCCCCAAGCACCATGCAGATGGCACGGTTGGGTTACCCATGCCCGTATTGATGAGAATCCCAAGATAAGTGGACACAATCTCTGCTTCGACAAGACGTGCCAGTGAAACCGCACCTCGAAATACGGAGCGGCGTGCTAAAAATGGTTCGAATAATGACCGGGTAGTGGCATGATGTCACGCTACAAAAAGTTGTCAGCGGATTGGACTCGTGAAATATTATACTCTCTACGGTTGTGTGTGGTACTTGTTTTGTAGAGCCTAACACGTTATCTATGTTCAGAAGACTATGTTGGAGTATTCGGAGAAGGAACCCGCCTTGCAATGCCGAAAACAATCTGCACGCCGGACTCATCATCATTGAAGCCTGGTTCAGGGGCTACTAAGGGAGTCCTGGACTAAGGGGTCCTCGGACAGCCGGACTATATACTTTGGCTAGACTGTTGGACTATGAAGATACAAGATAGAAGACTTCGTCCCGTGTCCGGATGGGACTCTCCTTTGCGTGGAAGGCAAACTTGGCGATTCGGATATGTAGATTCCTTTCTCTGTAACCGACTTTTTACAACCCTAGCCCCCTCCGATGTCTATATAAACTGAAGGGTTTAGGCTTCTAGGGTTTAGCCACAACAATCACAACCTCATAGGCTAGACTTCTAGGGTTTAGCCGTTACGATCTCGTGGGAGATCAACTCTTGTAATACTCATATTCATCAAGATCAATCAAGCAGGAAGTAGGGTATTACCTCCATAGAGAGGGCCTGAACCTGCGTAAACATTGTGTCCCTCGCCTCCCGTTACCATTAGCCTTAGATGCACAGTTCGAGACCCCCTACCCGAGATCCGCCGGTTTTGACACCGACACTTAGAACTGGGACTTCAAAAACGTTTTGAACGCCGTGGAGCATATGGGATGTTCCAAAAGCTGAAATTGGCATTTCAAGACTCATGCCCGTGTCGAGAGGTATGAGACCTCTGACAAGTACTTTGCCTAAAAGATGAAGGAGAATAGCTCACTAGTGAGCATGTGCTTAGAATGTCTGGGTACTACAATCGCTTGGGTCAAGTGGGAGTTAATCTTCCAGATAAGATAGTGATTGACATAGTTCTCAAGTCATCATCACCAAGTTACAGGAACTTCATGATGAACTATAACATGCAAGGGATGACAAAAGCGATCCCCGAGCTCTTCGTGATGCTGAAATCAATGAAGGTAGAAATCAAGAAAAAGCATCAAGTGTTGATGATTAAACAAGACCACTAGTTTCAAAATAAGGGCAAGGGGAAAGAAAGGGAATTTCAAGAAGAATGGCAAGCAAGTTGTCACTCCCCTGAAGAAGCCCGAAGCTAGACCTAAGCCTGAAACTAAGTGCTTCTACTGCAAAGGAAATGGTCACTGGAAGCGGAACTACCCCAAATATTTGGCGGATAAGAAGGATGGCAAAGTGAACAAAGGTATATTTGATATACATGGTATTGATTTGTACCTTACTAGTGCTCATAGTAACCCTTGGGTATTTGATACTTGTTCGGTTGCTAAGATTAGTAACTCGAAACATGAGTTACAGAATAAATAGAGACTAGTTGAGGGTGAAGTGACGATGTGTGTTCGAAGTGGTTCCAAGATTGATATGATCATCATCATACACTCCCTATACTTTCGGGATTGGTGTTGAACCTAAATAAATGTTAGTTGGTGTTTGAGTTGAGCATGAATATGATTAGATCATGTTTATTGCAAAACGGTTATTCATTTAAGACACAGAATAATTGTTATTCTGTTTACATGAATAAAACCTTCTATGGTCGTACACCCAATGTTAATGGTTTATTGAATCTCAATCATAGTAATACACATATTCATAATATTGATGCCAAAAGATGCAAAGTTGATAATGATAATGCAACTTATTTGTGGCACTGCCGTTTAGGTCATATCGGTGTAAAGCGCATGAAGAAACTCCATGCAGATGGACTTTTGGAATCACTTGATTATGAATCATTTGATACTTGCGAACTGTGCCTTATGGGCAAGATGACTAAAACTCCGTTCTCCGGAACAATGGAACGAGCTAGTGACTTATTGGAAATAATACATACCTATGTATGCGGTCCGATGAGTGTTGATGCTCATGGCAGGTATCGTTACTTTCTGACCTTCACAGATGATTTGAGCAGATATGGGTATATCTACTTAATGAAACACAAGTCTGAAACATTTGAAAGTTCAAAGAATTTCAGAGTGAAGTGGAGAATCATCATAAAAAGAAAATAAAGTTTCTACAATCTGATCATGGAGGATAATATTTGAGTTACGAGTTTGGACTTCATTTAAAACAATGCAGAATAGTTTCACAGCTCACGTCACCTGGAACACCACAGCGTAATCGTGTGTCCGAACATCGTAACCGCACTTTATTGGATATGGTGCAATCTATGATGTCTCTTGCCAATTTACCACTATCGTTTTGGGGTTATGCATTAGAGATAGTTGCATTCACTTTAAACGGGGCACCGTCAAAGTCCGTTGAGACGACATCGTATGAACTATGGTTTGGTAGCAAACCTAAGCTGTCGTTTCTTAAAGTTTGGGGATGCGATGCTTATGTCAAAAGGCTTCAGCCCGATAAGCTTGAACCCAAATTGCAGAAATGTGTCTTCATAGTATACCTTAAAGAAACAATTGGGTACACCTTCTGCCACAAGTCCGAAGGCAAGATTTTTGTTGCTAAGAACGGAACCTTTCTAGAGAAGGAGTTTCTCTCGAAAGAAGTGTGTAGCGACCCGACCTCGGACGGTCAAGCCTTTGTGTATCTGTACCATCACTGGACCAGTATGCTGGCACACACAGTACATCAATGTATATATCAAAGTGCAATCACATGTATAAATAACGTAAAACTGATATATACCTCATAAGTCTCAGCGAAAACTGAAAATCGGGTATGGAGTCCCATCAATGCCAACGGCAGGTTGAGTGTAGACTGTAACCCTGTATCGTAACTCTTACTCGTCGAAGAAATATCTGCAACATGATACGTTGCAGCCGTGTAGGTCAGTACATTGAATGTACCGGCAAGAACACAATATGAGAAAACAGATGATAAAACTATACTATATGCAATATGGCTTTGTGGCTCTGTGTCTGAGTTTTGTTTTGCATAAAAGTCGGTTTTATTTTTGCCCACATCAAAGGAATAACTAGAGTCTATACCATGGATTTTTCTATCATGACATGGTTCTGCCAACCGATGTTCCATAGCCCAAATCAACATAAGTTGCCCACAATTAAGTTATCAATCCAGTGTTGAGAGTTCCGAGATAGATCCAAGTACAGATGCTCAAATTGTCCGTACCGGGGACACGGCTAATCGATTCGGTTTAACCCTCTGCAGAGGTTTGTACAATCTACCCACAAGATTCAATCCCTCTTTTCTTACGTTCTCGCACTTCCGCGTGTTTGAGAACAAGACAACTGAAACATGGTCTTCCGAAGAGTTGCCCTAACCACTATCCGGTGCTCATCCAATCCTACCGTAGTTCTACATCTGCTAGCACTGTCCCAGCTAGAGTCACACCTAAGGTCAACCAAGCCAGAGCCCATAATGACTTGCGGCTGCACAGGTAAGCTTCCGGGCATGAAGTATTCTTCTGTCTCTTTGAGTCTGGGTGAAGCTTTCCGCAAGATGTCATGGCGCTTCTCCATGCATCCCGGACATCCACTAGTTTCTCCAGGGTGCCCGTCAACCATCCATCACCCAGTAGTGTGTATTGAATTCTTGTTTCGAGTCTTGAAGTCTTAAGGCTTTGAAGATGCAGTCCTTGTAGATGCCATCATGGAGTAGTCGTCATTGACATAGAGTCCTCCTTCTTCGCATCACTCTCGTGCACTCATACCAAACCCCGTCTACTATAGTGTAGCATTAAAATAAATAACGTCCCGGGCTTGGTAACAGGGTGATGGGTTCCTACCTCATGCATACTACTCAACTACAAGAATTCAATATCACTAATGGAGGGTTGTTGCAAAGATTCCACTAAATGCAATAAAAACATAGGTATGAAAGCATGGTCAAAGTGAACTTGCCTGGTAAGTTGATGAAGATAACCGCACTCTCGAAAACATTGATAAACTATTCGTCACTCCGGGAAAACCTATATAGTCAAACATTGCATTCACGTAAGTAAAACACTCTAGCAATTAATTCTATCAATCATTAAAGAAATAAAAATGCAATTCATCAAATAACATCAATAATATAAAACCAAAATAAAAGTCCAAGAAGAACTTCAAAGAAAACTACAAGAAAAACTACTAAGTCTAAGATTTTACTACAAACAATAAAAATAGTTTTTGTCCTACATAAAACTTAACAGCCAACGAAAGCTCTAAACTAAGAAATTAATAGAAAATATAATGCAAAACCACTAAATTAACAGAAAATATTTTTCATAAAATTTTATTTGCAAAAAGAAACAAATAAAAAGCTTCTATGCAACTCTAACTATGACCTATACAAGTTTTTAGGCAAAACTAAATAAAATAAAATTTTCTTTTGTTGACCAACAGAAACAAAACTAAATTTCTCAAAAGTGACAAAAAGAAAAAAAATAAAACTAGTAAAAACAATAAAGAAAAGACTAAAACAAACCTATAACTAAAACAATACTGTTTTGCGAAAAAACTAATTTAATATAAACTACAAATAAATAACTATATGCTACTAGATAGGCAGAGCAATAACAAAACAGTAGCAAAAAGAATCAATCAAAAATATTTTATAAAACTCAAGTTATGGCCAAATTATTAATTTGAACAAATTTCATCAAATTCAAATTTAAACTACTCAAATTTGAAAACTAAGTACACAAACAGAAACTTCAGCAAATTTGTGACACAATGCAAAAAGAATCACTCAATTTGGATCTAAAACATAAAAGTTATTAACCATCTAAAATTGAAACTATTTCTGTAAATCTAAAACAAAAACAGAAAACTTAAAAACCTACCGAGCGGACATGGGCCACGGTGTGCTTCGGGATTGGCCTACGGCAGTGGCTGAAACATGCAAACGGGAGGACGACCTATAACTAGCAGAACCACATTAATCGACTAATAAAAATAGAAAAAACCATTGGTTCACTAAATAAAAACTGAAGGGGTACGCGAGATCTAATCTATGTCATTGAAGGGAGATCGGACGGTCGAGGGCTTACCGTGGCGGTGGAAGAGCTCCGGCGAGATGCTCCGGCTTCGGTGGTCTACGGGGTCGGTTCTCCGGTCTTCCGCTAGCTCGGGGAACTCTTCGGGAGAGTACGACAGTCGACGGCGAGCTCGGCGGTGGTCAGGGCGTCGTTGGAGGTGCACTGATGAGGTCGGCGGCGAGCTCGAGGCGGTGGTGGTGTCGGGTGGTCGACAGCAAGGGTATTTTATGTGGCTATGGATGTCGGGCGAAGGGTTGGGAAGGTGCGGGTGAGTGAGGAGGGGTCGGTGGTAGGTTCGGACGGCGACGGGGTGGTCGGGGTGAAGAGGCAAGGCGACAATGGCGTGCGGTGGCGCTCGGGTTCCAGCGAGCGATTGAGGAGGAGGCGGGGTTTTGAGGTGCGGGGAAAGGAGGGGACATGATGTAGGGTGGAACCCTAGATGGATGATCTTTCACGTTCTGAGGGATCCTATGGGGGAATCACGACGAACACACGGAAGCACAAAGGGAAAACACGGGGAAAACGAGAGGAAGAATCACTAAACCGACATAGAATCAGTCACACGAGTGCTAGATCACCGACAACATAGAGTAACATAAGATCCACGATCAACTAAGGTAAGGATACATAGGAATAGTTCTTCTCCGTACGGAGGTCTTGAGGGTCTTCCCTAGAAAGGGGTCTTGAATCCGCTTGGGGGATCTTCTCCGAAGAGGTCCTGAGCTCCGAGGAGAAGTAGCCAAGTGGATGAGCAAGGCTCTCACACAAAATATGAGATAAACCTATGCTGCCCGTACCAGGAGGTGGGGGCGTCCTATTTATAGTCTTAGTGCAAATGGAAGTCAAAATGAAGGGGTACAAGGGCTCCAGCCCGCAGGTTTGGTCACTCATGAGTCGGACGTCCGGAAGGCGTCGGACGTCCGGAGGCTCAGGACGGTCCGGTCGTCCAGGCACGCTCGGACGTCCGCTGTTTCAGCTCTGGTGTAGGCGCGTCGGTCGTCCGTAGATGGTAGGATGTCCGAAGCTTCTGGAGGGGCCGGACGTCCGGAGGCCGTCGGTCATCCGTCGATTTGGCTCGGGTGTCGGTCGTCCGGTCGTCCGGAGCGTCTCGAACATCCGTAGATTCGGTTCGGGTGGCCTGGTACCGGACGTCCGGAGGGTCTGGTCGTCCGTGTCCTGGGACTCGTCGGACGTCCGGACAGGGTCGGACGTCCGATGCATGTAGCTTCTGCTGCAGCTCTTCTTCTTGTCCATCATGCTTGGGGTCCTCGCCGTATTGGCTCTTGCAAGTAGTAGACCCTTGGCTTACCTCCATGTACCTGATTACACACAGAGTCTCCGAATGAGGTAGTAGCCATGTCTCGTGAGTAGTAAGAGGGAGTTTGGAGAGGAGCGAGTTCACCTTATCTTCGATAGCCTTAGCTCGGGCTCTTGTCATGGGTCCAAGTGGTGTTGAGGGAGATGTAGGCACGTCCATGGGGATGAGCGAGGGATGCTCCGCATCATCTCCCCCCCCCCCCTTGGGAGAGATCCGACCTCAGATCAAAAGGTGCATCACCATGGAAAGGTGCGAGGTCCTTGACGTTGAAGATGTCGCTCACGTTGTACTTGCCTCGTGGTAGGTCGATCTTGTAGGCGTTATCGTTGTAGCGTGCTAGAACCTTGAAAGGGCCATCGGCGCAAGGTAGAAGCTTGGACTTGGGTTCGTTGGTGAAGCGGTCCTTGCGAAGATGTAGCCACAGTAGATCACCAATGTTGAATACCTTGGGTTGCTTGTTGATGTTGAGCTTGGTCGAGTCGTTGTACTTGGCGCTCGATGGTGTTCCTTGTATCTTCATGCATCTTCTTGATGTAGCTTGCACGAGAACTTGCGTCGAGTTGGTTCGCTCTGGTAGAGGAAGAGGTAGAATGTCCAATGGGGACAAAGGGTTGAAGCCGTAGATGACCTCGAAGGGGGACTTGCCGGTCGTGGAATGTCTTGCACGGTTGTAGCTGTACTCGGCGATGGGTAGACACGCCTCCCACTCCTTGATGTTCTTCTTGATCAACACGCGAAGTAGAGTGGAGAGTGTACGGTTCGTCACCTCCGTTTGGCCGTCGGTTTGAGGATGGTATGCCGAAGAGAACAATAGCTTGATTCCGAGCTTGGCACATAGGGTCTTCCAAAAGTAACTCAAGAACTTGACGTCGCGGTCCGAGACAATCGTCTTTGGCAATCCATGAAGTCGCAAGATTTCCCTACAAAAGAGATTGGCAATATGTGAAGCATCGTCTATCTTGTTGCAAGGAATGAAATGTGCCATCTTAGAAAATATGTCCACAACGACAAAGACAGAATCCTTGCCATTTTGAGTTCTAGGCAAACCAAGTACAAAATCCATGCTAATTTCTTCCCAAGGTTGGTAAGGAATGGGAAGGGGCATGTAAAGGCCATGGGATTGAGCTTTAGACTTAGCTTTGCGACATGTAGAGCAACGGTTGGTGAAGCGTGAGACATCACGAAACATCTTGGGCCAAAAGTAGTTCTTGGAGAGCGTGGCGAAAGTCTTGTCGCGTCAAAAGTGTCCCATTAGTCCGCCTCCATGAGCCTCTTGCAAAAGGAGCAAATGAAGAGAAGACTCGGGAATGCAAAGTTTGTTAGCTCTCATAAGATAATCATCCTTTATGTAGTATCGTTCCCAAGACGTGTGTGTCAAACACTTAGCGTAAGGAGTATCAAAAGAAGGATCATGCTAATACAAGTCTTTTATATGCTCAAAACCAATAACATTCAACTCAAGTTTAGTGACAAGCATGCATATGCGTGAAAGTGCATCCGCAACAACATTTTCTTTACCCTCAATGTACTTGATCACATAAGGAAAAGATTCAATAAATTCACTCCATTTGGCATGACGCTTGTTCAACTTAGTTTGGCCTTTTAAGTACTTAAGCGTTTCATGATCGGTATGGATGACAAACTCATGAGGTCTAAGGTAATGTTCCCAAACGTGTAGCACACGCACTAAAGCATATAATTCTTTGTCATAGATGGGATAATTAAGTTGAGCACCGGAGAGTTTTTCACTAAAATAAGCAATGGCTCGTTTTTCTTGCATCAAAACTCCACCAATTCCGGTACCACTTGCATCACAATGAACCTCAAAAGTTTTCTCAAAGTTGGGCAAAGCGAGAATTGGAGCATGAGTGAGTAGAGATTTGAGCTCATCAAAAGCGGTGGATTGCAAAGATCCCCAAACAAAAGGAGCATTCTTCTTACTCAAAGCATGTAAAGGAGTGGCAATTGTGATAAAGTTTTTCACAAAGCGGCGGTAAAATCCTGCAAGACCAAGAAAACTTCTCACTTGTTGCAAATTGGTTGGTTGGGGCCAAGTTTTAATCGCTTGAATCTTAGTTTCATCAACATGGACACCCTTGGAAGAGACAACAAAACCCAAGAAAACCACTTTGTCAACGCCAAAAGTGCATTTTTTTCAAGCTCGCATAAAGGCTTTCCTTTCGGGGGGTTTGCAACACAGATTTAACATGATTAATGTGCTCTTTCATGGTTTTGCTAAACACAAGGATATCATCAAAGTAAACCACAACGAAGACTCCAATGTAAGGTTTAAGCACATGATGCATAAGACGCATGAAAGTTCCGGGTGCTTCCGACAAACCCATAGGCATCACTAACCACTCATATAAGCCAAATTTTGTTTTGAAAGCGGTTTTCCATTCATCACCTTCTTGAATGCGGATTTGGTAATAGCCACTTTTGAGATCAATTTTGGAGAAAAAATTGGCTCCGCTAAGTTCATCAAGCATATCATCTAAGCGAGGAATGGGATGCCTATAACGAACGGTAATGGCGTTTATGGGTTTACAATCGGAACACAAGCGGAAACTTCCATCTGGCTTAGGCACAAGAATAACGGGAACGGCACATGGGCTTAAGCTTTCACGTACATGACCGTTGTCGATGAGTTGTTGTACTTGCCGTTGAATCTCCTTGGTTTCTTCGGGATTGACACAGTATGGAGCTTTGTTTGGAAGTGGCGCTCCGGGGATGAGGTCGATTCGATGCTCAATGCCTCGTAGTGGAGGTAGACCCGGAGGTAGCTCATCGGGGAAAACATCTTTGAATTCCTGCAAAAGAGATTGAAACACTAAAGGTAACTCGTGAGAGGTGTTAGTTGTTGGCTCTCCATCTTTGCACACAAGGACGAAGTGCATCACACTCGATGGGTTCTCACACACTTCTCTTATCTCACTTTTGGTGGCAAATAGGATGAGGTTTTTCTCTCTAGGCGAAGAGGCACTCAAATTTGGCTTGTGGCTCTCACTCACTTTTTCACTCGTCTTTCCATGATTGGTGGCTTGCTTGTTGGCTATCACTTGACTAGGAGACATAGGTCATAGCACATATTCCTTCCCTTTCATTTTGAAGCTATAATGATTGGTGCACCCATTGTGGATGACACCACGGTCGAATTGCCATGGTCGACCAAGAAGGAGGTGGCAAACGGTCATTGGGACCACATCACACTCCAAAGTGTCTTCATAAGCACCAATTTTGAATGATATTTGGACCGTATGCTCGACTCGTATAGTGCCGGAGTCACTTAGCCATTGAACCTTGTAGGGGTGCGGTGCTTCCTCTTGACCAATTGAAGCTTTGAACATAGTTCTTCACTTGCCAAGTTGTGGCAACTACCTCCATCGATGATGACCTTGACGGACCTTCCATTGATGCCGGCCTTACTGTGGAAGATGTGGCATCGTTGGTCTTCTTCTTGTTGATGTTGAAGTGTCAAGACTTTGGATACAACGAGAGTGGGGCTCGAATCCTCATCACAAAAGACTTGATCATCTTCATCCTCGTTCACACGCCGGTGCATGGCCACTTGCTCAAGGGCTTCCATCTCCTCTTCACTCATTGAGTCATATGTGCCGTCGTCGCTGAGGATCATGGTGCGCTTGTTCGTGCATTGGTAGGACTTGTGGCCTCGACCGCCGCAAGTGAAACACTTGAAGGAGCTTGTTTTGACGGTCTCATCGGTTAGAGTAGATGATGAGGCACGCGGCTTGAAGTTGCTTGTCGTAGTAGGAAGACGACTTGAACTTGCCGAAGTTTTCTTGTAACTTGACTTGTCGTCGTTGCTTTGCGAAGGTTTGGTTGATGTAGATGTTGGAGGAGTCATTGAAACTTGGGTGTTGGAGAAGCCGTAAGTTTTGGAGGAGTACTTGGCGTACTTGAAGTCATCTTGCACTTGACGTTCCGCCTTGGTTGCTTGATGTACGAGCTCAATGAGGTTGGAATAAGGTTGGAAGTCGGCAATCTTCTTGATGGGATGATTGAGTCCATTCAAGAAATGTGCCATTGTTTGCTCATCATCTTCCATGGCATTGGCTCGAATCATGGCTATCTCCATTTCCTTGTAGTATTCTTCAACACTCTTTGTTCCTTGCTTGAGGAGTTGTAGCTTCTTGAAGAGATCACGGTTGTAGTAGGTTGGTACAAAGCGTGCGCGCATGACATCCTTCATTTGAGCCCAAGTGGTGATTGGTAGATCACCTCTTGCTTGACGGTGTTCAAGGACTTGTTCCCACCATATGAGCACATAATCTTGGAACTCAAGTGATGCCATAGCGATCTTCTTCTCTTCCTCATAGTTGTGCAAGCGGAAAATTTTGTCGACCTTCAATGCACATGAGAGGTACTCTTCCGGATCATTGCTTCCATTGAACTTGGGCATTGTGAACTTGAGCTTGCCATAGCGTTGCTCTTCATTGTGTTGTTGGCGATGGTGATGATGACGTCCTTGACGAGGAGGATAGTCATCCTCATGTTGCTCTTGGCGCGGAGGAAGTCCATGATCAACTTGCTCTTGTTGAACTTGAGGTTGAGGTGGAGCTTGACGAGCTTGTGGAGGTGCTTGAGGAACTTCACGTTGCGCACACGTTTGGTAGTTCCTCTCTTGGATTTCCTCTCGAAGGGCTTCCTCTTGATTGCGCCGTTCGCGATTGCGGTTGGCGATGGCTCGACTTGATTCTTGAAGGGCACGTTGCGCCTCAAGAGCTTGCGCTTCTCGTTGTTGTTGTTGAAGACGTTGAGCCTCGGCGTCTTGTTCCTCTTGGTGTAGACGCGCTCGTTCTTCCTCTTGGCGCCGTAGTCGTTGCCGTTCTTCAGCTTGAGCAAAAACGACTTGGTTTGATTGAGGAAGAGGGATTTGCTCATCGACTTGTTCTTGTGAATGCTTGTCATGTAGCGGGTTCCGAGATGCATGCCGGTCTTTATGCGCGGCTCGTCAAAGAATGGTCGATGACGGTGTACTTGTGTCGGAGAAGGTGTCGTCGGAGTGTCGACTTGAGCAGCTCCGTCTTGAGGATGAAGACGTGGAGGGACGCCGGTTCCTCATCAAGGCGCGGATCTCGTCCATTCTTGCATCATTCTCTTGCTTGTGAGAGTCGAACTTGTTATCGAAGTAGTCTCTTGTACGTTGCTCGGAGAGTCGCAAGTCGGTGGCGAGGTTGTTGATGCAGTCGCTCATAGCTTGTTGCTCTTGGTGTAACGCTCTTTGAGCACCAAAGAGGTGGCTCTTTGTGACGAATGATGACATGTCGTCGCCGTTCTCGATGAGAGGTGGAGTGGTAGAAGAACTTGGCCTATCCATCATACCACGCAAACTGTAAGTGGTAGAAGGAAAAGAACGTGTACCAAATGTACCTTGACCGAAGTTAAAGATGGATCAAGTCCACTCAAATGCAGACAATGAAATAGCACTGTTGGTACCAATTCTTGTCGGTTCTCACACCTACACACGTAAAAGCTTATGGTGGAGCTTGGTTAGGATGGTGGCACAAAATTTGATGCAATAGTAAGTGAGCTTCAATAATGTTGGAAAAGATTCACAAATTTGCAAAGGCAACAAGTAGACCAAGCAAGTATGGGTACACGGAAACACACACGCAAAAAGATAAATGGGATTGTGCAATCCAAAATTGAGCCAAAATGTGGAAACCACGAAATGCTCTTGTTGCACAATACTAGAGAGACGCTAGCATGATTGCAAAATAGGCGGATACGCAAACTTGTGCACAACCTACTAGGAAAAAATGCAACGATCTCTATCCCAAATATGCTATATGTACGGTATTTCGGTGCAATGATCCAAGATGATCCAATATGACAATCTTAATGTTATATGATGCTATGGTTCTTGCTCATAAGCTCTTTGCTTATCTTTCCTCTTTGCTTAAAAGCTTGGGTGGCTCTTTCACTTTTGAGCTCTTTTCTCATGCAAAACTCACGAACCAAGGTAGCAATTGTGTATGCGATGACAACTTTGTGACACACAAGTTGATCTCAAGATATGCACCACTATTGTATGGTATGTATGCTATGGATTATGATCACTAATGTGCACAAGTCACGTTGCCTGCAATACTCAACGGCTAGTCTCGATGGGTAAGCTATGCAAAATGAGGCAATCTGGGTTATCAATGCAATTGCAAGTTATGATCAAGATGTTGTCGAAGTTACCGTCCTTGCGATGATGAGACCCTTGAGAAGATGAGCCGTGGTGGTGATGATGTCAACCGTACCTAGATAGCCGAAACACAAAAGGATACGGGATCCACAACTCAAAATCTCAAAGACCAAATTGTGTCAAAATCGTCATAGGGGGTATCGGGGAAGATGGTGGTGTATGTGGGTTTGGAAGAGGTGGTGGAATGTGGGGTTGTGGTTGTGGAGGAACTGACAAACTTCAGTTTCGTCAGGGTTTCACGGACGTCCGGGTTTTTACGGTCGTCCGGACATCGTCGGACGTCCGACCTTTTCCGGTCGTCCGGAGCCTGGGCGAAAATCGGGCTCGGGAAGAAGAACTGCGAGATTTCCGGTTAAGAAGAGGATGGTGAGGTCGAAATCGAGTGATATGGTGGATGGAAAAGGGTGGGGAGTGTGGGAAAAGCTAGATCCACACGCAGCAACACAAATCCATGGACCGAATCCAACAAAATCTCAACTCACAAATAAATCACAAAAATATTTGGGGCTATTTTTGGTGGGGAATTTTCGGAATTAGGACGAAAACAACAAAATCAAGCTAGAAAACACGGGGTAGGGGCTCCAAAAACGTGATCAACGTGGCTCATGATACCATGATGATGTAGGGTGGAACCCTAGATGGATGATCTTTCACATTTGGAGGGATCCTATGGGGGAATCACGACGAACACACGGAAGCACAAAGGGAAAACACGGGGAAAATGAGAGGAAGAATCACTAAACCGACATAGAATCAGTCACACGAGTGCTAGATCACCGACAACATAGAGTAACATAAGATCCACGATCAACTAAGGTAAGGATACATAGGAATAGTTCTTCTCCGTACGGAGGTCTTGAGGGTCTTCCCTAGAAAGGGGTCTTGAATCCGCTTGGGGGATCTTCTCCGAAGAGGTCCTGAGCTCCGAGGAGAAGTAGCCAAGTGGATGAGCAAGGCTCTCACACAAAATATGAGCTAAACCTATGATGCCCGTACCAGGAGGTGGGGGCATCCTATTTATAGTCTTAGTGCAAATGGAAGTCAAAACGAAGGGGTACAAGGGCTCCAGCCCACAGGTTTGGTCACTCAGGAGTCGGACGTACGGAAGGCGTCGGACGTCCAGAGGCTCGGGACGGTCCGGTCATCCGGGCGCGCTCGGACGTCCGCTGTTTCAGCTCTGGTGTAGGCGCGTCGGTCGTCCGTAGATGGTCGGACGTTCGGAGCTTCTGGAGGGGCCGGACGTCCGGAGGCCGTCGATCATCCGTCGATTTGGCTCGGGTGTCGGTCGTCCGGTCGTCCGGAGCGTCTCGGACATCCGTATATTCGGTTCGGGTGGCCTGGTACCGGACGTCCGGAGGGTCCGGTCGTCCGTGTCCTGCGACTCGTCGGACATCCGGACAGGGTCGGACGTCCGATGCCTGTAGCTTCTGCTGCAGCTCTTCTTCTTGTCCATCATGCTTGGGGTCCTCGCCGTCTTGGCTCTTGCAAGTAGTAGACCCTTGGCTTACCTCCATGTACCTGATTACACACAGAGTCTCCAAATGAGGTAGTAGCCATGTCTCATGAGTAGTAAGAGGGAGTTCAGAGAGGAGCGAGTTCACCTTATCTTTGATAGCCTTAGCTCGGGCTCTTGTCATGGGTCCAAGTGGTGTTGAGGGAGATGTAGGCATGTCCATGGGGATGAGAGAGGGATGCTCCGCATCAGGACAGGTCAAGGAGGCGGGGTATTAATGGGGGAGGCGCATTGGAGAACGGGTTGGGCGAGGGGTTCCCGATCCCGTGAGATCTGGGATACAGCGGCGGCGGCGCGATCCTGCTGTGGCGGTTGCGTGCGGGGGAGGAAGGAGACGGCGGGCCCCACGCGTCAGCAAGAGAAGAGAGAAGGGAAAGGGATAGGGCAACCGACCCGGAGGGCTTCGAGTGCGGCGGCTGGCGGGCCGTGTCGGGTGGCCGGTTGAGCCGGTTGGCCTGGCTAGCGCCTGGTGTGTTTTTTAACAGCCAACAAAATAGAAAGAGACAACAAAATAAGAATTATGTATAGGCATATAATATATCAAAATGTTCATAAAAACAAATAAGAATTATGCCACCGTAGAAGTTGCCAGCGTCGGCGAGGCACGCCGCCACCGACACCTGCGCCCGTCCAAGAGAGTGTGCGACGCTCTGTATAAGAAGGAGAAGCAGTGCGCAAGGCGCCAGCGTGTGCACTGGTGAGATCACACCAAGTCTCTAAAGAAAATGACATTGACGGCTGACTGAAACACTGAAAACACTGAACGGCACTACACTTACTGCAATGCAATATAACACTTACTACTTGGTGTGTACGAGGAAAGTGGTTTGCAACTTACTAAACCATACTCTTTTCAGAAAACATGTGGCAGCACAAAAAGAAATGGATGGTAACGTGACTTGATCCACATTGACACTGGAGTTAAATGGTCTGGCATAAGACTGGCATGCTTCAACACTGCCATCTTACCACCTCTCATGTCACCACATGATCATGTAAACTCACATCAAATAACATATGGAGTTTCGAAGCTCACTTGCCTCAGCTTTGCATGCAATATAACACTTACTGCAATGCTTATAAACATGCCATGAACTAACTACCCAATGCAAACATGCAAAACACTCATAATATCAAAGGTTCAAACATGCTTGCCTGGTTCAGAGAAGTCGGAGTCTAGTTTGTTGAAGTTCGCGGTTCCGTCACCTCCTCCGGTATCTACCGGATAAAGAAAAATACGTACTAACGTAAATACCGTGTGTGCACAAAAAGTGCTCCAAATATTGTTCAAATAAATATGATAAAAAACTAGACAGAAAAATAAAGGTGACAGAAAAAGAATCAACCAAAAATCATTTTCTGTTTAAAAGTTATTAGAGTTTTAGCCCAGGGACTTATCTGTAATGAAACAGAAAATTTCCAGGGGGCAGAATAGAAAAAGGCAGAAACACGTTTCAGACTGAAAACGTATTTGCCCGAAGGCGCTTTCCAGAAAAAACGGTTCGAATAGAAATGAGAGGCTGATGAGGGGGTCCCACTCGTTAGGTTTGAAAGTTGGAGGGAGAAAACAGAGCGCGTCGGCGCCCGAAGGCTGCGGTGGTCGCCGGCGGCGATCCACGGCGAGTTAGGAAGAGCGGATGGTACCTACGGGTTCCTAGGGCTCTTCCACACCTGTGGGTGGTGGAGTTGGTCGTCGGCGAACTCCACGTCGACGGTGGCCTTCACTCCGGCGAACGGCGGCTCGGGCGTCGATGGATCTCGCCGGGGAGGGCTGCAAGCTTCAAATTGGGGCGTGGGTCAGTGTACTGGGTGCACCAGAGGGCTGCTGACGTGGTTTGGGATGCGGGGATGGCCTCACCTGAGTGGATCGAGTAGGAGCCCGAGGCGGATCAGGGCGGCCGGACACGGAGGAGAAGGCCTCCTCGGGGTCCTCCTGGTGTCTTGGCGGGGCTCTAGTGAGGTGGAGGGAGTAGTGCTGGTCGAAGGAGAGCTCGGGGTAGCTATTTATAGCCGGTCCAAGGCGGTTCCCGCGAACGGGATAACTTCGGCGGCGATTACGGCTATGCAGTGGTCAGACGGGTGGTGTAGGTGGCTGGGCATCAACGTGGTGATCCACTTGTTTCATTCAGACGTTAACCTCGGTTGAATTAGGCTTGCACTGTGGTTTCGACGGAACGGTGCTTCGCGGGCCCGTCGGCGGCAGAGAGCGCGCCCTGTGCTTGCCAGGCCACGGCGACGTTGTTGCGGTGCGCGCAGGGGAGCAGACGGCCATGCGGAGGCCTCGGGTGGCTTGGGCGATGCTGGACGGTGCTGAAAGCTGCAGCTGCACCCTGCCGGCCGCCACAAGTGGCTCTGCCACCGCAGAAGTTGCCGGCGTCGGCGAGGCACGCCGCCACCGACACCTGCGCCCATCCAAGAGAGCGTGCGGCGCTCTGGATAAGAAGGAGAAGCAGTGCGCAAGGTGCCAGCATGTGCACTATTGAGATCGACGCCAAGTCTCTGAAGAAAACGACACTGACGGCCGACTGAAACACTGAAAACACTGAACTTTTCTGAAACTGAACAGTAACAGTGCCTACAAGGTGTTTGATGAAATGATTTTGGCATGTGGAGAATTTATCTGGAGCTGATCTTTGGTGAGGTGGCCTCTCAATGCATCTGGGGGCTGCCTGACTTTTGGTAGAATTTTTGGAGAAGAGAAAATATGAATTTCACCAAAAATGATGAATCTGGTCCAAACTTGCAGTGAGTGAAACTTGAAAATTTTGAATTGTGGAAGAGTGGATCTTGATGGATCTAGGTTGGGGGTGCTAAGGACTAGTTAGAGGAGTTGGTTTGAGACCAAAACTCACAAGAAATTTGGTACTTCCTGTGTAAATCACCTAGGTCCAAAATAAAGACAAAAATAGTTTTGGGGCAAAAAATAAATGAAGTAAAAATAAAAAATGAGTTGAACTTGCTGGGGTTGGCCACTTGACTTGACCCAAAGTGGATTGAGGTGTTTTGGAAGAAAATATCAACATGAGGTATGGTGAAAGAGGGTGGTTGGAATAAAAAGGAATAAATCCAAAACCCTAAGGATTTTTTTTAAATGAAAAACTTTTAAAATAAATTGTGATGAGTCACACCAATGAAAAGCTTTCAAAACCAAACATCAAGGTTGAGGGTGATCAAAAATAAAAGTTTTGCCATCAGAGAAAATATTTGAGAAGGAGAGTTTTTTTTAAGATTTTGAGTAGCCTCCTTCAAATCAAACAAAGAATTTGCTGAAAACCAAATGAAAAAAAATTGGATTGTCACAACACCTACCCCCTTAGGAAAAATCTCGTCCCCGAGATTTCAGCTGATCCTCAAATAGGTGTGGGTGCTCTGTCTGAAGAAAATCCTCTCTTTCCCACGTTGCTTCATTCTCGGTGTGATTGCTCCACTGAACTCTAAAAAACTTGATTGTTTTCTGACGGGTTCTCCTTTCAGACTCTTCCAATATTTTTATTGGACATTCCCTGTAGGTGAGGTCTGGTTGCATGTCAATGTCTTCATGGGATACATGCTTCTCCGGGTTGCTTACGCACTTCCTCAACTGTGATACGTGGAACACGTCGTGGACGTCTGACAATTCTTCGGGTAGGTCTAGCTGGTAGGCTACTGTGCCTCTTCGTGCAACTACACAGAATGGTCCAATGAATCTTGGTGCTAGCTTTCCCTTAACCTTGACTCGTTGCAGGCCCCTCATAGGGGATACTCGCAGGTACACATACTCACCGGGTTCAAAACTGACTCCACGATGTTTTCGATCGTAATAACTCTTTTGTCGGCTTTGAGCTATCTTGAGTCGGTCCCTGATTAGCTTGACTTTCTCCTCAGCTTCTTTGAGCATGTCTGGGCCGAAGATACGGCTGTCTCCGGTCTCTGACCAATTTAGCGGGGTACGACATCTCCGCCCGTACAAGGTACAAAAGGTGCCATTTGTAGGCTGGCTTGGTAGCTGTTGTTGTAGGCGAATTCGGCGTATGGCAAGCTTTCTTCCCAATTGGTTCCATAGGTGAGGACACATGCCCTCAGCATGTCTTCTAGAATTTGGTTTACCCGTTCAGTTTGTCCATCCGTCTGGGGGTGGTATGTTGTACTGAATGCTAGTTGGGTTCCCAGAGCCTGTTGTAGGTGATCCCAAAACCTAGAGACGAATTGGGTGCCTTTGTCGGATATTATAGTCTTTGGGACTCCATGTAAACAGACGATACGGGAGAGATAAAGCCTGGCAAGCTTCTGAGTGGTGTGGGCTGTCTTCACGGGGATGAAATGTGCCACCTTAGTCAGTCTATCTGTGATGACCCATATGGCATCATTTCTGTATCGTGACCGGGGTAGTCCGACAATAAAATCCATTCCAATCTCGTCCCATTTCCACTCGGGTATTTTGTTTGGCTGTAATATCCCGGCTGGTTTCTGGTGCTCGGCCTTAATGTGCTGACATGAATCACAACATGCAATGAACGTGGCTATGTCCCTTTTCATACCGTGCCACCAAAAATTTTCCTGAAGGTCCTTGTACATTTTGGTTCCTCCAGGATGGATTGAATATGGAGTGGTGTGGCCTTCAGCTAGAATTTGCTGTTTAAGGTCTTCTATATTTGGTACGCAAATCCTATCTTCGTACCACAATATTCCCTTATCATCTATGACGAATTCTGAGGCCTTGCCCATACTCACTTTTCTTTTTATTCCTTGGATGCTGGGGTGTCCACGCTGAGCCTCCTTTATCTACTCTATCAGGTTGGGCTGTATTTCCAAATTCATCACACTGCCTTCGGTGACCATTACCAAGTTGAGTTTACCAAACTCCTGTTGAAATTCTCGCCTCAAATTTGGTAGGCTGTCGTTGCCCGAGCTGGGGTTTCGACTAAGAGCATCTGCCACTACATTTGCTTTTCCTGGATGGTAGTGAATGCCAACATCATAATCTTTCACTAATTCCAACCAGCGTCGTTGTCGCAAGTTGACTTCCGGTTGTGTGAAAATATACTTAAGGCTTTTATGGTCCGTATATATTTCACAATGATTCCCAAGCAAAAAGTGTCTCCACTCCTTGAGTGCATGAATGACTGCTGCCAACTCCAAGTCATGAGTAGGATAATTCTCTTCATGCTTTCGTAGTTGTCTGGAAGCGTAGGCGACTACCTTGCCTTCTTGCATTAATACGCATCCGAGGCCCTTTCAGGATGCATCACAATACACTTCAAAGCTTTTGTGTATGTCGGGCACAACCAATACTGGTGCTGTTGTCAGTTTCCTTTTGAGTTCTTGGAAACTTTTTTCGCAGGCTTCGGTCCATACAAACTTTTTATCCTTCTTGAGCAACTGGGTCATTGGTTTTGCTATGGTGGAGAATCCTTCAATAAATCTTTGGTAATATCCTGCGATTCCCAAGAAACTTCGTACATCCGTTACGCTGGTTGGTGGTTTCCAGCCAAGTGCGGCCTTGACCTTTTCCGGGTCTACGGCAACACCTTCTTGGGTTAGTACGCGACCTAGAAAACTAACCTGTCTTAACCAAAATTCACATTTACTGAACTTGGTGTACAACTGATGTTTCCTTAGTTCTCCTAGTACAATCCTGAGATGTTCAGCGTGCTCTTCTGGTGTCTTGGAGTATACCAGAATATCGTCAATGAATACCACAACAAATTTGTCCATAAATTTCATAAATACTTTGTTCATGAGGTGGACGAAATAGGCGGGGGCGTTCGTCAGTCCAAATGGCATTACTGTAAACTCATATAGTCTGTATCTTGAGGTAAATGTTGTCTTGGGAATATCCTATGTTCGTACTTTTAATTGATGATATCCCGACCTCAAATCAATTTTCGAGAAGACTTTGGCTTGTGCGAGCTGGTCAAATAAGTCATTTATCCTTGGCATAGGATATTTGTTTTTGATGGTGACCATGTTGAGCGCTCGATAGTCTATACACAATCTTAGTGTCCCATCCTTTTTCATGGCAAATAATACTGGTGAACCCCAAGGTGAGGAGTTGGCTCGTATAAATCCTTTGTCCAGTAATTCCTTTATTTGCTTCTTTAATTCTACCAACTCGGAGAGTGCCATTCTATAGGGCTTCTTGTAAATGGGGGTGGTTCCAGGTGCTAGCTCAATGATGAATTCTATTTCCCGGTCTGGCGGCATGCCTGGTAGTTCCTCGGGAAATACGTTGGGAAACTCACATACCACTGGAACTTTGCTTATCTCTGAGATGTCGACCTTGTTCAACCTTGGTTGTTCGTGATATTTGCCTTTCTTGAGCTGAAATCTTTATTGTCTTCCCATGATGATGGGTGAGAATCACAGTCCGATTGAAGTAGTCAATAAATCCTTTGTTGGTGGTTAACGAGTCCATCCCTAGGATAACATCCAGTCCCTTATTTTCCAATACGATGAGGTTTGCATGAAACTTTAGTCCTTCAAGATCAATAACCACGCCTTGGCAGTAATTCTGAGTAACTTGCTTAATCCCACGGGACTTGATGATCATGGATTTTTCCAAGGGAAGCATCGAAAAATCATTTGCAAAGCAAATCTCTTTGAAATGAACGAGTGAGAAGCTCCAGAATCAAACAAAACCGTGGCAGGTATTGTGTTGACAGGGAACGTACCGAGTATGATATCCGGGGCATTTTGTGCTTCCTCTCTAGTCACGTGGTTCAAGTGACCCTTCTTGTGATTGTTACTGGGGTTGAAATTGTTCCGCTTGGGCGTTGAATTATTGTCACCGTTGTTCGGCTTGGGGGCCGAGTTTCTTGGCTTGGGACACTGCTTGGCGTAGTGTCCTTCATCTCCGCAAGCGTAGCAAGTAACGCCTGGGCGATATGTGAACTCCTTCTCCCTTGCATGGAAATTCTTGATTGGGCGTGAAACATTGGTTGTGGGCTTGGGTGCTCCACCCTTCTGAAATTCCCTCTTGCTCCGGTGGTTGCGAGCAAGTGTAGTCTGGTCCCTTTTGCGCTTACGAAAATCCTCCAAGCTGCGGCGTTCATTTTCCAATGTAATAGCCTTATCCACCATTGTTTTGAAATCTGGGAAGGTGTGTACTACCAGCTGGCATTTAAGCGTGGGTGCCAGACCGTCCAGGAGTTTTTCCATCTTCTTGTTTTCAGTCATACTCTCTTCGTCGGTGTAGCGAGATAATAGAGTAAACTGACTGTTGTATTCAGTCACCATCATGGTCCTCTGCTTGAGGTCATCAAACTCCCTCTTCTTGAGTTTCGTAATACTTCTGGGGATGTGCGCCCCACGAAAACCTTCTTTGAATTCCTCCCAGGTTATCTCATTTTCATTGGGGTGCATGTGTAGGAAATTTTCCCACCATGATGCAGCTGCTCCAGTGAGATAGTGCGGTGCATATAGTACTTTCTCACGGTCTGAACACTATGCAATAATTAATTTCCTCTCCATGTCTCGAAGCCAATCATCGGCCTCAAGAGGTTTGTCAGTGTGCGAGAACGTTGGGGGACGCGTCTTTTGTAGTTCTGATAACTTGGATTGCTGCTGATATGGTCCGCGGTGATTTCCCATATTGATGACTTGGTTCATCATTTCTTGATGTTGTTGCTGGCTTTGTTCAAAAAGGCGGCATACTTGAGAAAATGCAGTATCACTACCTTGCTGACTTGATTGTCCCTTTGTGAAGTTGTTGCTCGTCTGCGTACCATAATTCTCTTCTGGCGGACTTGGCATGGAACGAGTCCAAGGACGAGGCATTTTCCACTCTAGGGTATTTTTTTTGTAAAACTTGTGAGAAAAGCTGTGAGGCAGAATAAATAATTTTTGCAAGAAAAAAAATTAAGAACCTCAACATGTTTCAATGCAATACTTGATTGTGCACGGAGAAGGACCGCTCAGTACATATCTTACACGCAAGTATAATTATACAATACATCACTCAGGATGTGCGTACACATTCCTGACATGTTATTTAGGCTAGTGCACTTCTCCAGTTCCTACATGATGCGCATACAGACTACTTCTCACAACCTATATACATATAAACATATCATACAAGCTGACACACTACACGGTTGCTAGGCGCACTCAGTCGGAGATGGTGAGGATTTCCCTTGGCTTGCCAAGGGTAAGGCCCAGTGGCGTTGGAGACTCAACCTTGTCCTCAATAATAGGCTCCAGACGTGAAGCACTGAGTTGTGGAGCTGGAACGGGTGCAGTAGGTGGTGAGGCTCTGACTGGAGTAGGGGCGATGACTCGGTCAAATTCTTCAGGAGTAGGTAGGCAGCGAGCAGTGGCGAGGGTGGAAGGTGTGTGGGATTCCGAGGACGAGACGTAAGTCAGTGGTGGAGATGTATGGAGAAGCTCCCTCATGTTGGCGGAACAGCTGTGCACGACGGACATGCGAGCAGCCACGAGGTCGTCCACAAGGTTATCAAAAGCGGCCTCAAGCACCTTGAGATATTCAACCAGCATCTCAATATCATCATCCCTTTCTCCTCTAGGGCAAGCAAATGCATAGTGGCATGTGTATGCCACGTGGCAGGGGAGGTAGTGGTAGCGACGAGTCTTCATTGAAGGAAGAACATCCCGAAGACGAGCTATCGCCTCACGGGCAGCCATCTGCATAGCATGCCTCTCCGTAGGCATGGCTCTTCCCACAAACCGGAAGCGGCGTAGCTCAACACGCCCTCCCTTGAATTGCACCGCGGCCTGGTGCATGGACAGACCATCGTTGATCTTGTGCTGGTAGAGTGTGAACTTCGGACGAGTCGATGGTCCGATCGCGATTTTGACGATGGAGGTGAGAAGCTTGACGAACCCCTCAGGAACGTTGGCGAACACCTGTGACTCACAGTTGTTGCCAGCCATCTACAAAAGTAGGCAAAAATTTTGAATGGTCAGATCATAAATTTATGCTAACTGTCAGAAAATGACTACATTTGCAAAAAATTAAAATAGCACTAATTACGCTAATAAACGATTAGCAATCGTACCTAGTGGCTTCCTACAGTCAGCCTGGCTCTGGTACCAAGTTTGTCACGACCGGTTTTTCAATAAAAAGCTTATTGAGCAACCGACCTTTATATAGACCAGTATAGGGAAATCCTCCTTACTGGGAGAAAAATCCTTGATATAGAAATCCAGTAGTACTAAATATTATACAGGGTTGAGCTGAGGTTGCTCAACAATTTATTACAAGAACGCCAATATTATACATAAGGCGGATATGACACAAGGGTGTGGTGGCATACTACTGACTCGCAATAAAAGTGATGGTGGATATGTCACAGTGGAGTGGATGACATGACTCCTAATCTTGTAGCTCATCGAGCGTCGAAGTGAGGCTCGATGAATTTATTCGGGTAGCGGAAGCGGATATAATACAAGTGACCAAATCCAGGATCGCACGAGACTGACTGGGACTCCTCTATGCGTCGGACTCGCTATCGTACTCTTCATCCATGAGATCGCCTTCGTGAACATCTGGCCAAATCAACAAGCCAGGTGAGTACTTTGAATGTACTTGATAGACAGTTCGGACATAAGATATAACAAATGCAAACACGATGCACCATGAGCAGTTAGCAATGCACACTCAAATAATAAATTTTTGCACGACATGTACATTAAAAAGGAAGTCAGGCGGTAGTCCTCCCGAAATCCCAACAAAATAACTTAAAACCGATCGGGTGTCTGAAGCAACGCCTCGAAAGGTGAAATGAATAAATTAACATGCCGCAGTCGGGCGTCTGGACAACACCACATAAAGGGCTTATATTGAAAAGTAAATGACAGTGCGTGCCACAGTCGGACGTCTACGTGACATCTCGGAAAGGGCTTATAATGAAAGTAAATAGCAGTCATGCCACAGTCGGACGTCTGAGCGACATCTCGGAAAGGGCTTATAATGAAAATAAATAACAGAGATGCCACAGTCGGACGTCTCAGCGACATCACGTAAAGGGCTTATATTGAAAGTAAATAACAAGAGTGCCACAGTCGGACGTCTACGCGACATCTCAGAAAGGGCTTATATTGAAAATAAATAACAAGAGTGCCACAGTCGGACATCTGAGCGACGTCACAGAAAGGGCTTATATTTCATCATTCATATTCAATAAATTCATGAAGATATATCACTCACAGGAAATACTCAACACATAATAATAAACGGGTTAGTCCATCCACAGGAGTAATCATTTAACCGGACTTAACACTCATGTTTGTTTACCGGAGTTTTGTCATTGAGACAGACACTGACAAATATAAGTTGAGCACAGTCGATGACCAAGATACGGTTACTTGAATGATTTTGACTCTGCAGAGTCTGTACTATTTAACCACAGCCAACGGATTTCAGTAGTCACGAAGGACTAGTTCCGTTTACGGTATTTCAGTAGAAACACATCTAACCAGTACACACCCATTTCCACCTCACGATGCCAGGAATCACCCTAGACAATGTTCAAGAAAACTCTGAGACCGGGAGGCTACAACCTCGAATAGCATGGGATCAAATTTATATACGCGCGCTCTAAGGGGTGCCCGTCTCTCGGTCCCAACCGGAAACACCCATGCCCCCTGACCGGATGACTGGCTTTAATCAAGGGCCATGGAACCCTCATCACAGCCTCTCTATTTGGTGTGTACGAGGAAAGTGGTTTGCAACTTACTAAACCATATTCTTTACAGAAAACATGTGGCAGCACAAAAAGAAATGGATGGTAACGTGACTTGATCCACGTTGACACTGGAGTTAAATGGTCTGGCATAAGACTGGCATGCTTCAACACTGCCATCTTACCACCTCTCATGTCACCACATGATCATGTAAACTCACATCAAATAACATATGGAGTTTCGAAGCTCACTTGCCACAGCTTTGCATGCAATATAACACTTACTGCAATGCTTATAAACATGCCATGAACTAACTACCCAATGCAAACATGCAAAACACTCATCATATCAAAGGTTCAAACATGCTTGCCTAGTTCAGAGAAGTCGGAGTCTAGTTCGGTGAAGTTCGCGGTTCCGTCACCTCCTCCGGTATCTACGGGATAAAGAAAAATACTTACTAACATAAATACCGTGTGTGCACAAAAAGTGCTCCAAATATTTTCCAAATAAATATGATAAAAAAACTAGACAGAAAAATAAAGGTGACAGAAAAAGAATCACCCAAAAATCATTTTCTGTTTAAAAGTTATTAGAGTTTTAGCCCAGGGACTTATCTATAATGAAGCAGAAAATTTCCAGGGGCAGAATAGAAAAAGGTAGAAAAACGTTTCAGACTGAAAACGTATTTGCCCGAAGGCGCTTTTGAGAAAAATGGTTCGAATAGAAATGAGAGGCTGACAAGGGGGTCCCACTCGTCAGGTTTGAAAGTTGGAGGGAGAAAACAGAGCGCGCCGGCGCCCGAAGGCTGCGGTGGTCGCCGGCGGCGATCCACGGCGAGTTAGGAAGAGTGTATGGTACCTACGGGTTCCTAGGGCTCTTTCGCACCTGTGGGTGGTGGAGTTGGTCGTCGTCGAACTCCACGTCGACGGTGGCCTTCACTCCAGCGGACGGCGGCTCGGGCGTCGATGGATCTCGCCGGGGAGGGCTGCAAGCTTCAAATTGGGGCGTGGGTCAGTGTAGTGGGTGCACCAAAGGGCTGCTAACGTGGTTTGGGAGGCGGGGATGGCGTCACCTGAGTGGATCGAGCTGGAGCCCGAGGCGGATCGGGGCGGCCGGAGACGGAGGAGAAGGCCTCCTCAGGGTCCTCCTGGTGTCTTGGCGGAGTTCTGGTGAGGTGGAGGGAGTAGTGCTGGTCGAAGGAGAGCTCGGGGTGGCTATTTATAGCCGGTCCGAGGCGGTTCCCACGAACGGGATAACTCCGGCGGCGATTACGGCGATGCAGTGGTCGGACGGGTGGTTTAGGTGGCTGGGCATCAACGTGGTGATCCACTGCTTTCATTCAGACGTTAACCTCGGTTGAATTAGGCTTGCACTGCGGTTTCGACGAAACGGCACTTCGTGGGCCCGTCGGCGGCAGAGAGTGTGCCCTGTGCTCGCCAGGGCATGGCGACGGTGCTGCGGTGCGCGCAGGGGAGCAGACAGCAACGCGGAGGCCTCGGGTGGCTTGGGCAGTGCTGGACGGCGCTGAAAGCTGCAGCTGCACCCTGCCGGCCGCCACGGGTGGCTCTGCCACCGCAGAAGTGCCGGCGTCGGCGAGGCACGCCGCCACCGACACCTGCGCCCGTCCAAGAGAGCGTGCGGCGCTCTGGATAAGAAGGAGAAGCAGTGCGCAAGGCGCCAGCGTGTGCACTACTGAGATCGACGCCAAGTCTCTGAAGAAAACGACACCGACGGCCGACTGAAACACTGAAAACACTGAACTTTTCTGAAACTGAACAGTAACAGTGCCTACAAGGTGTTTGATGAAATGATTTTGGCATGTGGAGAATTTATCTGGAGCTGATCTTTGGTGAGGTGGCCTCTCAATGCATCTGGGGGCTGTCTGATTTTTGGTAGAATTTTTGGAGAAGAGAAAATATGAATTTCACCAAAAATGATGAATCTGGTCCAAACTTGCAGTGAGTGAAACTTGAAAATTTTGAATTGTGGAAGAGTGGATCTTGGTGGATCTAGGTTGGGGGTGCTAAGGACTAGTCAGAGGAGTTGGTTTGAGACCAAAACTCACAAGAAATTTGGTACTTCCTTTGTAAATCACCTAGGTCCAAAATAAAGACAGAAATAGTTTTGGGGCAAAAAATAAATGAAGTAAAAAATCAAAAATGAGTTGAACTTGCTGGGGTTGGCTACTTGACTTGACCCAAAGTGGAGTGAGGGGTTTTGGAAGAAAATATCAACATGAGGTATGGTGAAAGAGGGTGGTTGGAATAAAAAGGAATAAATCCAAAACCCTAAGGATTTCTTTTTTAAATGAAAAACTTTTAAAAATAAATTGTGATGAGTCACACCAATGAAAAGCCTTCAAACCAAACATCAAGGTTGAGGATGATCAAAAATAAAAGTTTTGCCATCAGAGAAAATATTTGAGAAGGAGAGTTTTTTTAAGATTTTGAGTAGCCTCCTTCAAAGCAAACAAAGAATTTGCTGAAAACCAAATGAAAATTTTTGGAGTGTCACAACACCTACCCCCTTAGGAAAAATCTCGTCCTCGAGATTTCAGCTGATCCTCAAATAGGTGTGGGTGCTCTGTCCGAAGAAAATCCTCTCTTTCCCATGTTGCTTCATTCTCGGTGTGATTGCTCCACTGAACTCTGAAAAACTTGATTGTTTTCTGACGGGTTCTCCTTTCAAACTCTTCCAATATTTTTATTGGACGTTCCCTGTAGGTGAGGTCTGGTTGCACGTCAATTTCTTCATGGGATACATGCTTCTCTAGGTTGCTTACGCACTTCCTCAACTGTGATACGTGGAACACGTCGTGGACGTCTGACAATTCTTCGGGTAGGTCTAGCTGGTAGGCTACTGTGCCTCTTCATGCAACTACATAGAATAGTCCGATGAATCTTGGTGCTAGCTTTCCCTTAACCTTGAATCATTGCAGGCCCCTCATAGGGGATACTCACAGGTACACATACTCACCGGGTTCAAAACTGACTCCACGATGTTTTCGATCATAATAACTCTTTTGTCAGCTTTGAGCTGTCTTGAGTCGGTCCCTGATTAGCTTGACTTTCTCCTCAGCTTCTTTGAGCATGTCTGGGCCGAAGATATGACTGTCTCCGGTCTTTGACCAATTTAGCGGGGTACGACATCTCCAAGCGTACAAGGCTTCAAAAGGTGCCATTTGTAGGCTGGCTTGGTAGCTGTTGTTGTAGGCGAATTCGGCGTATGGCAAGCTTTCTTCCCAACTGGTTCCATAGGTGAGGACACATGCCCTCAGCATGTCTTCTAGAATTTGGTTTACCCGTTCAGTTTGTCCATCCGTCTGGGGGTGGTATGTTGTACTGAATGCTAGTTGGGTTCCCAGAGCCTGTTGTAGGTGATCCCAAAATCTAGAGACGAATTGGGTGCCTCTATCGGATATTATAGTCTTTGGGACTCCATGTAAACAGACGATACGGGAGAGATAAAGCCTGGCATGCTTCTGAGTGGTGTGGGTTGTCTTCACGGGGATGAAATGTGCCACCTTAGTCAGTCTATCTTTGATGACCCATATGGCATCATTTCCGTATCGTGACCGGGGTAGTCCGACAGTAAAATCCATTCCAATCTCGTCCCATTTCTACTCGGGTATTATGTTTGGCTGTAATAGCCCGGCTGGTTTCTGGTGCTCGGCCTTAATGCACTGACATGAATCACAACACGCAATGAACGTGGCTATGTCCCTTTTCATACCGTGCCACCAAAAATTTTCCTGAAGGTCCTTGTACATTTTGGTTCCTCCAGCATGGATTAAATACGGAGCGGTGTGGCCTTCAGCTAGAATTTGCTGTTTAAGGTCTTCTATATTTGGTACGCAAATCCTATCTCCGTACCACAATATTCCCTTATCGTCTATGACGAATTCTGAGGCCTTGCCCATACTCACTTTTCTTTTTATTCCTTCAATTTTGGGGTGTCCACGCTGAGCCTCCTTGATCTGCTCTATCAGGTTGGGCTGTATTTCCAAATTCGTCACACTGCCTTCGGTGACCATTACCAAGTTGAGTTTAGCAAACTCTTGTTGAAATTCTGGCCTCAAATTTGGTAGGCTGTCGCTGCCCGAGCTGGGGTTTCGACTAAGAGCATCTGCCACTACATTTGATTTTCCTGGATGGTAGTGAATGTCAACATCATAATCTTTCACTAATTCCAACCAGCGTCGTTGTCGCAAGTTGAGTTCCGGTTGTGTGAAAATATACTTGAGGCTTTTATGGTCCGTATATATTTCACAATGATTCCCAAGCAAAAAGTGTCTCCACTCCTTGAGTGCATGAATGACTGCTGCCAACTCCAAGTCATGAGTGGGATAATTCTCTTCATGCTTTCGTAGTTGTCTGGAAGCGTAGGCGACTACCTTGCCTTCTTGCATTAATACGCATCCGAGGCCCTTTCGGGATGCGTCACAATACACTTCAACGCTTTTGTGTATGTCGGGCACAACCAATACTGGTGCTGTTGTCAGTTTCCTTTTGAGTTCTTGGAAACTTTTCTCGCAGGCTTCGGTCCATACAAACTTTTTATCCTTCTTGAGCAACTGGGTCATTGGTTTTGCTATGGTGGAGAATCCTTCAATAAATCTTCGGTAATATCCTGCCATTCCCAAGAAACTTCGTACATCCGTTACGCTGGCTGGTGGTTTCTAGCCAAGTACGGCCTTGACCTTTTCCGGGTCTACGGCAACACCTTCTTGGGTTAGTACGTGGCCTAGAAAGCCGACCTGTCTTAAACAAAATTAATATTTGCTGAACTTGGCGTACAACTGATGTTTCCTTAGTTCTCCCAGTACAATCCTGATATGTTCAGCGTGCTCTTTTGGTGTCTTGGAGTATACCAGAATATCGTCAATGAACACCACAACAAATTTTTCCATAAATTTCATAAATACTTTGTTCATGAGGTGGACGAGATAGGCGGGGGCGTTCGTCAGTCCAAATGGCATTACTGTAAACTCATATAGTCCGTATCTTGAGGTAAATGTTGTCTTGGGAATATCCTATTTTCGTACTTTTAATTGATGATATCCCGACCTCAAATCAATTTTCAAGAAGACTTTGGCTTGTGCGAGCTGGTCAAATAAGTCATTTATCCTTGGCATAGGATATTTGTTTTTGATGGTGACCATGTTGAGCGCTCGATAGTCTATACACAATCTTAGTGTCCCATCCTTTTTCTTGGCAAATAATACTGGTGAACCCCAAGGTGAGGAGCTGGCTCGTATAAATCCTTTGTCCAGTAATTCCTTTATTTGCTTCTTTAATTCTACCAACTCGGAGGGTGCCATTCTATAGGGCTTCTTGTAAATGGGGGTGGTTCCAGGTGCTAGCTCAATGATGAATTCTATTTCCCGGTCTGGCGGCATGCCTGGTAGTTCCTCGGGAAATACATCGGGAAACTCACATACCACTGGAACTTGTTCAACCTTGTTCAACCTTGGTTGCCGTGATATTTGCCTTTCTTGAGCTGAAATCTTTATTGTCTTCCCGTGATGATGGGTGAGAATCACAGTCCGATTGAAGCAGTCAATAAATCCTTTGTTGGTGGTTAACGAGTCCATCCCAAGGATAACATCTAGTCCCTTATTTTCCAATACGATGAGGTTTGCATGAAACTTTACTCCTTCAAGACCAATAACCATGCCTTGGCAGTAATAATGAGTAACTTGCTTAATCCCAGGGGACTTGATGATCATGGATTTTTCCAAGGGAAGCATCGAAAAATCATTTTGCAAAGCAAATCTCTTTGAAATGAGCGAGTGAGAAGCTCCAGAATCAAACAAAACCATAGCAGGTGTTGTGTTGACAGGGAACGTACCGAGTACGATATCCAGGGCATTCTGTGCTTCCTCTCTGGTCACGTGGTTCAAGTGACTCTTCTTGTGATTGTTACTGGGGTTGAAATTGTTCCGCTTGGGCGTTGAATTATTGTCACCATTGTTCGGCTTGGGGGCCGAGTTTCTTGGCTTGGGACACTGCTTGGCATAGTGTCCTTCTTCTCCGCAAGCGTAGCAAGTAACGCCTGGGCGATATGTGAACTCCTTGTGCCTTGCATGGAAATTCTTGATTGGGCGTGAAACATTGGTCATGGGCTTGGGTGCTCCACCCTTCTGAAATTCCATCTTGCTCCGGTGGTTGCGAGCAAGTGTAGTCTGGTCCCTTTTGCGCTTACGAAAATCCTCCAAGCCGCGGCGTTCATTTTCCAATGTAATAGCCTTATCCACCAGTGTTTTGAAATCCGGGAAGGTGTGTACTACCAGCTGGCATTTAAGTGCGGGTGCCAGACCGTCCAGGAGTTTTTCCATCTTCTTGTTTTCAGTCATACGCTCTTCGTCGGCGTAGCGAGACAATAGAGTAAACTGACTGTTGTATTGAGTCACCGTCATGGTCCTCTGCTTGAGGTCATCAAACTCCCTCTTCTTGAGTTTCATAATACTTCTGGGGATGTGCGCCCCACGAAAACCTCTTTTGAATTCCTCCCAGGTTATCTCATTTTAATTGGGGTGCATGTGTAGGAAATTTTCCCACCATGATGCAGCTGCTACAGTGAGATAGTGTCGTGCATATAGTACTTTCTTGCGGTCTGAACACTGTGCAATAATTAATTTCATCTCCATGTCTCGAAGCCAATCATCGACCTCAAGAGGTTTGTCAGTGTGCGAGAACGTTGGGGGACGTGTCTTTTGTAGTTCTGATAACTTGGATAGCTGCTGATACGGTCTGCGGTGATTTCCCATATTGATGACTTGGTTCATCATTTCTTGATGTTGTTGTTGGCTTTGTTCAAAAAGGCGGCATACTTGAGAAAATGCGGTATCACTGCCTTGCTGACTTGATTGTCCCTGTGTGAAGTTGTTGCTCGTCTGCGTACCATAATTCTCTTCTGGCGGACTTGGCATGGAACGAGTCCAAGGACGAGGCATTTTCCACTCTGGGGTATTTTTTTGGAAAACTTGTGAGAAAAGCTATGAGGCAGAATAAATAATTTTTGCAAGAAAAAAAATTAAGAACCTCAACATTTTTCAATGAAATACTTGATTGCGCACGGAGAAGGACCGCTCAGTACATATCTTACACGCAAGTATAATTATACAATACATCACTCAGGATGTGCGTACACATTCCTGACATGTTATTTAGGCTAGTGCACTTCTCCAGTTCCTACATGATGCGCATACAGACTACTTCTCACAACCTATATACATATAAACATATCATACAAGATGACACACTGCACGGCTGCTAGGCGCACTCAGACGGAGATGGTGAGGATTTCCCTTGGCCTCCCAAGGGTAAGGCCCAGTGGCGTTGGAGACTCAACCTCCTCCTCAATAATAGGCTCCAGATGTGAAGCACTGAGTTGTGGAGCTGGAACGGGTGCAGTAGGTGGTGTAGCTCTGACTGGAGTAGGGGCGATGACTCGGTAAAATTCTTCAGGAGTAGGTAGGCGGCGAGCAGTGGCGAGGGTGGCAGGTGTGTGGGATGGCGAGGACGAGACATAAGTCAGTTGTGGAGATGTATGGAAAAGCTCCCTCCTGTTGGCAGAACAGCTGTGCACGACGGACATGCGAGCAGCCACAAGGTCGTCCACATGGTTATCAAAAGCGGCCTCAAGCGCCTTGAGATATTCAACCAGCATCTCAATAGCCTCATCCCTTTCTCCTCTAGGGCAAGCAAATGCATAGTGGCATGTGTATGGCACGTGGCAGGGGAGGTAGCGGTAGCGACGAGTCTTCATTGAAGGAAGAACATCCCGAAGACGAGCTATCGCCTCACGGGCAGCCATCTGCATAGCATGCCTCTCCGTAGGCATGGCTCTTCCCAAAAACCGGAAGCGGCGTAGCTCAACACGCCCTCCCTTGAATTGCACCGCGGCCTGGTGCATGGACAGACCGTCGTTGATCTTGTGCTGGTAGAGTGTGAACTCCGGACGAGTCGATGGCCCGATCGCGATTTTGACGATGGAGGTGAGAAGCTTGACGAACCCCTCAGGAACGTTGGTGAACACCTGTAACTCACAGTCGTTGCCATCCATCTACAAAAGTAGGCAAAAATTCTGAATGGTCAGATCATAAATTTATGCTGACTGTCAGAAAATGACTACATTTGCAAAAAAATTAAAATAGCACTAATTACACTAATAACCGATTAGCGATCGCACCTAGTGGCTTCCTACAGTCAGCCTGGCTCTGGTACCAAGTTTGTCACGACCGGTTTTTCAATAAAAATATTATTGAGCAACCGACCTTTATATAGACCAGTATAGGGAAATCCTCCTTACTGGTAGACAAATCCTTGATACAGAAATCCAGTAGTACTAAATATTATACAGGGTTGAGCTGAGGTTGCTCAACAATTTATTACAAGCACGCCAATATTATACATAAGGCGGATATGACACAAGGGTGTGGTGGCATACTACTGACTCGCAATAAAAGTGGTGGTGGATATGTCACAGTTGAGTGGATGACATGACTCCTAATCTTGCAGCTCATCGAGCATCCAAGTGGGGCTCGATGAATTTATTCGGGTAGCAAAAGCGGATATAATACAAGTGACCAAATCCAGGATCGCACGGGACTGACTGGGACTCCTCTAGGCGTCGGGCTTGCTATCATACTCTTCATCCATAAGATCGCCTTTGTTAACATCTGGCCAAATCAACCAGCCAGGTGAGTACTTTAAATGTACTCGCAAGACAGTTCGGACATAAGATATAACAAATGCAAACATGATGCACCATGAGCAGTTAGCAATGCACACTCAAATAATAAATTTTTGCACGGCATGTAGAATAAAAAGGAAGTCAGGTGGTAGTCCTCCCGAAATCCCAACAAAATAACTAAAAACCGATCGGGTGTCTGAAGCGACACCTCGAAAGCTGAAATGAATAAATTAACATGCCACAGTCGGGCGTCTGGGCGACACCACATAAAGGGCTTATATTGAAAAGTAAATGACAGTGCGTGCCATAGTCGGATGTCTACGCGACATCTCGGAAAGGGCTTATAATGAAAGTAAATAACAGTGATGCCACAGTCGGACGTCTGAGCGACATCTCGGAAAGGGCTTATAATGAAAATAAATAACAGAGATGCCACAATCGGACGTCTGAGCGACATCACGTAAAGGGCTTATATTGAAAGTAAATAACAAGAGTGCCTCGGGTGGCTTGGGCGGTGCTGGACGGCGCCGAAAGCTGCAGCTGCACCCTGCCGGCCGCCACGGGTGGCTCTGCCACCGCAGAAGTTGCCGGCGTCAGCGAGGCACGCCGCCACCGACACCTGCGCCCGTCCAAGAGAGCGTGCGGCGCTCTGGATAAGAAGGAGAAGCAGTGCACAAGGCACCAGCATGTGCACTACTGAGATCGACGCCAAGTCTCTGAAGAAAACGACACTGACGGCCGACTGAAACACTGAAAACACTGAACTTTTCTGAAACTGAACAGTAACAGTGCCTGCAAGGTGTTTGATGAAATGATTTTGGCATGTGGAGAATTTATCTGGAGCTGATCTTTAGTGAGGTGGCCTCTCAACGCATCTGGGGGCTGCCTGATTTTTGGTAGAATTTTTGGAGAAGAGAAAATATGAATTTCACCAAAAATGATGAATCTGGTCCAAACTTGAAGTGAGTGAAAGTTGAAAATTTTGAATTGTGGAAGAGTGGATCTTGATGGATCTAGGTTGGGGGTGCTAAGGACTAGTGAGAGGAGTTGGTTTGAGACCAAAACTCACAAGAAATTTGGTACTTCCTTTGTAAATCACCTAGGTCCAAAATAAAGACACAAATAGTTTTGGGGGAAAAATAAATGAAGTAAAAATCAAAAATGAGTTGAACTTGCTGGGGTTGGCTACTTTACTTGACCCAAAGTGGAGTGAGGGGTTTTGGAAGAAAATATCAACATGAGCTATGGTGAAAGAGGGTGGTTGGAATAAAAAGGAATAAATCCAAAACCCTAAGGATTTCTTTTTAAATGAAAAACTTTTAAAAATAAACTGTGATGAGTCACACCAATGAAAAGCCTTCAAAACCAAACATCAAGGTTGAGGATGATCAAAAATAAAAGTTTTGCCATCAGAGAAAATATTTGAGAAGGAGAGTTTTTTTTTAAGATTTTGAGTAGCCTCCTTCAAATCAAACAAAGAATTTGCTGAAAACCAAATGAAAAGTTTTGGAGTGTCACAAAAAGCCAAAATCCATGGCAGCCCTCACAACACTCATGACCCGCTTCTGCGCGGGAGAGGACAGCTGGCTAGCTCGTACTAACAATATGACCAAGAGCCCTGGTAATTCGGATATCAAGGACAGCAACGGCAGGTCGCGTCGCAACAAGCACAAGCGCCGCATTAATGGCAATAATGCTGAAGATACGATAGTCAATACCAGATTCAGAGGCTCTAAACCCGGTCAGCGGAAAAAGTCATTCAAAAGAAATACTCCGGGCCCGTCCAATTTGGACCGAATACTCGATCGCTCGTGCCAGATACACGGCACCCCCAAAAAGCCAGCCAATCACAACAACAGGGATTGTTGGGTGTTCAAGCAGGCAGGCGAGTTAAATGCCGAAAACAATGACAAGGGGCTGCATAGCAACGACGAGGAGGAGCCCCGGCCACCGAACAATAGAGGATAGAAGGGCTTCTCACCACAAGTGCGGATGGTGAACATGATATACGCAACCCACATACCCAAAAGGGAGCGAAGCGTGCACTAAGGGACGTATATGCGATGGAGCCAGTCGCCCCAAAGTTCAATCCGTGGTCCTCCTGCCCGATCACTTTTGATCGAAGGGACCACCCAACTAGCATCCGCCATGGCGGATTCGCCGCATTGGTTCTAGACCCAATCGTTGACAGATTTCACCTCACTAGAGTCCTAATGGACGGCGGCAGCAACCTGAACCTGCTTTATCAGGATCCAGTGCGCAAGATGGGCATAGACCCCTCAAGGATTAAACCCTCAAAGACGACCTTCAAAGGCGTCATACCAGGTGTAGAGGCCAACTGTACAGGCTCAGTTACACTTGAAGTGGTCTTCGGATCACCGGATAACTTCTGAAGCAAGGAATTAATCTTCGACATAGTCCCGTTCCGCAGCGGCTATCACGCACTGCTTGGACGAACCGCATTTGCAAAGTTCAATGCGGTGCCGCACTACGCATACCTCAAGCTCAAGATGACAGGCCCTCGAGGAGTCATTACGGTCAACAGAAACACCGAACGCTCTCTTCGAACGGAGGAGCATACGGCGGCCCTCGCGGCAGAAGTACAAAGCAGCCTCTTAAGGCAATTCTCGAGTCCAGCTATTAAACGTTCGGACACCGTCAAGCGCGCCCGGAGTAACCAACAACAAGACCACCTGGCACGTTCTGAGCACGCGTAGCAATGCGGCCCCAACCCCAGCCCTCGAGAAATTGCGAAACCAGCACTACGCGTACATAATTACGCTCTGGAAATACCATGGGCATAGGGGGAGGGGCACGACCACGGCAGGCCCAAAATGCGGCACAACCGCACCAGGGGCTCCCAATTGTGTCATTCTTCTTTTTTCTCTTACTTTCAGGACTCCTTTTTCAAGAAGCCCTGTCCGGTAGTAGAATCGCCGAACACACGATGCAACAGCCAGGGAAGCAGAAAGCTACGTCGAGTGTCCAGGTGGTCTCTATAACGAGCAGTATACTTGTTTTACATATCATCCCGCAGCTCGCTCCTGGAGGGAGACATGTCAAATAGTCCCGTCCCTTGCTTATCGCACTATTTCTATCGTTCTGCTTTTACCGCAGCTTTTTTGAATAAACAATGCATAGCTTTTGCCTATTATTGCATTCCTTTTTTTTATTTTATCCATACATGTTCACTTATGACATGTTGCACCCGTACACTTTGGTACGGCCAAATACACCAGGGGCTTAAGTACCCCAAAATATGGTGTGATAAGTCTGAACACTTTCACAAGTGCGGCACCCCGAACTTATAGCATTATATGCATCGGCTCCAAATCATGTCTTAGGTCAATAGTTGGGTTTGCCCGGCTCCCATGTTTTGGTACCTTACGTTCCGTTATATCGGCTAAGGTAGCACTGGGAGAACCACTGCGATTGTGCCCCGGTTGAGCTAGGTTAAGCACCTCAGTGGAGAAAGCTAAAACTGACCGTCATGATAGGGCGAGAGCCGGTCGCTGTTCGAGAGGTTTTCGAGTCCCGAAAGACTTATGCCGCTTAGAGCGAGGAGTCGGCTTTGTCCGGCCCAGGCGTGGATAGCGCCCCGAATTCAGTCTTCTGAATACTAGGGGCTTCGCCGAAATTTAAAATTATAGAATTCTATGGCTAAGTGAGAGTGTTCAAGCATTATAGTCCGGTTGCCGTGTTCGTTGCGTTGAGCATCTCCCTCGAAGGACCCAAGAATGGGAAAAGGAGCGCTCAAGTTTATCCCGAACACCCCAGCACTCGTGGCATGGGGGCAGAAGCCGACAACTCGCCATCTCTCAAATTAAATAAACGGCCGCACAGAAGGTAATATTTTAAATTCACAAGCGTTGCTTAGCGCATATGAACAAGTTTTCAAGCGTACAGGATAACAAATGCGAGTTTACTCAAAAATTACATCTTTAGAGCATTCACCCGCTATAAGGCGGGCACCCTTCAGGATGCCCGCATAATACATCTCGGGCGTGCGATACTCCCTGCCCGGCGGTGGAGCGTCCGTCACAAGCTTCTCAGCGTCCATCTTGCCCCAGTGCACTTTAGCACGGGCAAGGGCCCTATGGGCACCTTCGATACAGACGGAGCGCTTGACGACTTCAATCCATGGACAGGCGTCCACCAGCCGCCTCACCAGCCCGAAGTAGCTCCCAGGCATGGCTTCTTTAGGCCATAGCCGAACAATGAGGCCCTTCATGGCCTGTTCGGCCACCTTATGGAGCTCGACCAGCTGCTTCAGCTGGTCGCTCAAGGGCACCGGGTGTCCGGCCTCAACATACTGAGACCAGAACACCTTCTCCGTCGAGCTCCCCTCCTCGGCCCGGTAGAATGCGGCAGCGTCGGACACACTGCGGGGCAGATCTGCGAATGCTCCTGGAGAGCTCCGGATTCGGGTAAGTAACAAGTAATTCACTTTCACGTGCTTGCTTTGCATGAAGAATGCCTTACCCGCCGCTATCTTCCTCATTGCCTCAATTTCCTGGAGGGCTTTCTGGGCTTCAGCCTTAGCGGCTTTGGTGCTCTCAAGAGCCGAGGCGAGCTCGGACTCTTGAGTCTTTGAGTCACGCTCCAAACTCTCGTGTTTCTCCACTAGAGCCTGGAGCTCTTGCCGCACCTCCGCCACCCGCGCCTCCTGCCTCTCTCGCTCGGTGCGCTTCGCGGCCGCATTGCTTTCGGCCTTGGACACCGCCTCCTTCAGGGTCGTCACCTCATTCGTGGCCCCTGCAATTCTCATGTTATTCCTGTCATTTCTTGCAACCACATCTTTTATATACTTCCATAAGGTATTACTTACCTTCCTTGTCCTCGAGCTGCTTTTTGGCAAGGCTGAGCTCGTTCTCGGACCGCTCGAGGCTCTGCTTCAATGCATTGACCTCCGCAGTCAATGCGGCAGAGGTCAGCAGCGCAGCCTGCATTCCCCATATTGACATACTTATGTTAGACTCCTGCGTATATCTTCTTAGACCCTCAGTTCGGCTTTTCTTTCCAAACACCAAACTGAGCATCAGGGGCTACTGTCTATGCGGTAATATTTTTACATATCTTAAATACATACCTCAAAGCCTGTTAGAAGGCTGGCACAGGCTTCAGTCAGCCCGCTCTTAGCAGACTGAACTTTCTGGATCACCACACTCATAACAGTGCGGTGCTCCTCGTCGATGGAGGCGCCGTTAAGCGCCTCCAGCAAATTATCCCGTGCCTCCGGTTGGACGGAGGTCACCGGTGTCGTAGTCTCGCCCTTCTTACGAAGGGGTTGCCTGCCGGACTCCGGAACCACTGAAGGTTCTGGTGCGGAGTCCAGCCCAGGGTCGGACTCAGAACCCTTCGGGGTTTGATCCCCCTTGTGCCCGAAGTCCGGAAGGTTGCCTTGCGGCACCTCCGGGACCTCCTCCTCCTGGTTGGGCCCCTTTTGGGACCCCACCTCGGCGTCGTCCGCAACGCGAGGAGAGGAGACGGCCGGAAGTGAAGTGTTATTCACGTCCGACGAAGCCAGGGAGTTGCTCGTTGAAGTGTCGAGCCCGTCCTTGGGCGGGCTGCAGGGTTATATTCGGTGTTAGGAGATTCTATGCGACAAACGAAACGCCGTGAGTTATTCTGGTATCCGGACACTTACAATGTCGCCTGGGCTTAGTCCTCGGTGGCCATTCCTCTTCGCCGTCGTCGGCGTTGGCGGAGTAGTCCGGAGGGAGGGTCCTTCCCTTCTTGGACCCTTTGGCCTCCCCCGTTGGGGCGGCCTTCCTTTTCTTCTCTCCCCCCGCTGGGTAAGAGGCCTCTTTTTCCTCCTCCCCATCTTCGCGGGAGGAGTCCGCCTCAGAGTCGTCGGACGATGAGTCCGATAACACCTGGCATCGGGAACTCTTTCGAGTTCCCGTGGCCTTCTTCTTGGCCTTCTTCTCCGGCACCACGTGAGGTGCCAGAACCAGCAGCCCCATCAATCGGGCGTCCGCTGGGTCTTCTGGCAAGGGAGCCGGATAGTTAACCTACCCGGACGTCTTTTGCCAGGCCTGTCAAAGGTAAGGGAGTTTAGATCCCGCATAGAGTCAAACTATGGATAACAAGAGTCCCGTAAAGGGTAAAATAGCTTACCTCGCTGGCTTGACGCTGCGAGCTGTATCCACGATCTTCGGAAGTGGATGCGGGAGCCTCGGAGCCCTTGAACAGCACCTTCCAGGCATCTTCGTACATAGTGTCGAAGAGCCTGCTCAAGGTTCGGTGTTGTGCCGGATCAAACTCCCACAAGCTGAAGGCCCATTGTTGGCACGAGAGGATCCGGCGGATGAGCATGACCTGGACTATGTTGACAAGCTTGAGCTTCTTGTTCACCAATCTTTGGACGCAGGATTGAAGTCCGGTCAGCTCTTCTGAATTACCCCACGTCAGGCCCGTCTCCTTCCAAGAGGTGAGCCGTGTAGGGAAGCCAGATCGGAATTCGGGGGCCGCCACCCATTTAGGGTCACGCGGCTCGGTGATGTAGAACCACCCCAATTGCCATCCCTTTATGGTCTCCACAAAAGAGCCCTCGAGCCATAGGATGTTGGGCATCCTGCCCACCATGGCACCTCCGCACTCCGCTTGGCGGCCGCCCACTACCTTCGGCTTGACATTGAAAGTCTTCAGCCATAAGCCGAAGTGGGGATGGATGCAGAGGAAGGCCTCGCACACGACGATGAACGCCGAGATGTTGAGGATGAAATTTGGGGCCAGATCATGGAAATCCAGGCCGTAGTAGAACATGAGGCCCCAGACAAATGGGTGAAGTGGAAAACCTAGTCCGCGGAGGAAGTGGGTGAGGAACACCACCCTCTCATGGTGCCCGGGGGTGGGGATGAGCTGCCCCTTGTCGGGGAGCCGATGCGCGATGTCGCTGGACAAGTATTCGGCCTTCCGTAGCTTTTTGATGTGCCCCTCCGTGACAGAGGAGACCATCCACTTGCCTCCCCCTCCGGACATGGCTGGGGAAGGTTGAGGCGAGATGTCCGAACTTGGGCGCTGGAGCTCGAGTGCGCGAAAATGGATGAGCAAAGGAGGAAGAAGGCATGTGTGAAAAAGTGGATCCTTATCCCCTTATATGGACGGACGAAGCTATGTGTCCCCACCAGCCTGGTAAAACTCGCTTATCTCCCAAGCGCCGTGATCAATGGCACGGTTGGGTTACCCACGCCCGTATTGATGAGAATCCCGAAATAAGGGGACACTATCTCTGCTTTGACAAGACGTGCCAAGGAAATCGCCTCGCTAAACGCGCTGAGGTGGGACAGTAAAAACTATTCGAATAAAGGCTTGGCCGTGGTGTGATGTCATGCCACGAAATACGTCAGCAGATTGAACTTGTGTAAATGTTATTCTCTCTACGGTGGTATGTGGAACTTATTTTGCAGAGCCGGACACTATCCTGGTGTTCAAAATCTTCTATGAAGTATTCGGAGGAGGAACCTGCCTTGCAATGCCAAAGACAATATGCGCGCCGGACTCGTCGTCATTGAAGCCTGGTTCAAGGGCTACTGAGGGAGTCCTGGATTAGGGGGTGTCCGGATGGCCGGACTATAGCCTTTGGCCGGACTCCTGGACTATGAAGATACAAGATTGAAGACTTCGTCCGTGTCCGGATGGGACTTTCCTTGGCGTGGAAGGCAAGCTTGGCGATACGGATATGTAGATCTCCTACCATTGTAACCGACTCTGTGTAACCCTAACCCTCTTCGGTGCCTATATAAACCGGAAGGTTTTAGTCCGTAGGACGAACAACAATCATACCATAGGCTAGCTTCTAGGGTTTAGCCTCTCTGATCTCGTGGTAGATCTACTCTTGTACTACCCATATCATCAATATCAATCAAGCAGGAGTAGGGTTTTACCTCCATCGAGAGGGCCCGAACCTGGGTAAAAACATCGTGTCCCTTGTCTCCTGTTACCATCCGCCTAGACCCACAGTTCGGGACCCCCTACCCGAGATCCGCCGGTTTTGACACCTACAATGACCAATTCCTGTCATCTCTCTAAAAAGATATAAGTGAAGCAAGAGAGTTTAATTCTTTCTACAAAAGATATGCCCACGCTCTAACAAATATAAGTGAAGCAAAAGAGCATTCTACAAATGGCGTTTTCTATGTAAAGAGAAACAGGCAATCCAACTTCAAATGATATAAGTGAAGCACATGAAGCATTCTATAAAGCCAGACTCAAAAGATTTAAGTGAAGTGCAATGAGAATTCTATAAATCAACCAAGGACTATCTCATACCAGCATGGTGCATAAAAGAAAAGTGAAAACTAAATGCAAAAGATGCTCCAAGACTTGCACATAATGCATAAACGAAACAAATACGAAAACATGCCGATACTTGTTGAAGAAAGAGGGGATGCCTTCCGGGGCACCCCCCAAGCTTAGACGCTTGAGTCTCCTTGAATATTTACTTGGGGTGCATCGGGCATCCCCAAGCTTGAGCTCTTGCCTCTCTTCCTTTTCCTCATATCGAGACCTCCTCGTTTAGACACTTCATCCACACAAAACTTCAACAGAAAACTCGGTAAGATCCGTTAGTATAATAAAGCAAATCACTACTCTAAGTACTATTGCAAACCAATTCATATTTTGTTTTTGCATTGTGTCTACTGTAATATAACTTTTTCATGGCTTAATCCACTAATATAAACTGATAGATTCATCAAAACAAGCAAACTATGCATCAAAAACAGAATTTGTCAAAAACAGAACAGTGTGTAGCAATTTGAACATCCACCATACTTCTCGTACCCCACAATTCTACCAAAATTAGGAAAAATAAACACGTTGTATAGCAAGACAGTGCAAAAGGAATCAGAACCAATTGACGTTCTAGTTAAAAATGTAAAATCACGCACTACAGACAAAGTTTCTGTCCTGCACCATACAAACCAACAAGCATTGTAAACATCCTAAAGGAAAACCTTAGCACATTATTTTTATAATACAATGCAAATATACAAGGGGATAATTATTTTTGTTGAAAATTTTCTGTAATAAAGATTCACAAAGTTTCTGTGAGCATGAACAAAGTTCAAGGCTAGCTCCCACTTCAACAATGCTTGTCTTTCTCACTTTCACTTTCCTTTTTGAAAAGTTTTTAGGTTCCCCTCTTTATTTTTTTTGTTTTTAAACTATATGAAAGCACTCAACAGAAATAAATGACTCTCTAAAACTTCCGGGTTGTCTCCCTGGCAGCGCTTTCTTTAAAGCCATTAAGCTCGGCATTTAGTGCTCAAGTAATGAATTCACCCAGATCCCAAGGTATATCAAAGCCAATTTTAATTAACAATGATTTGTAATTTAGTAATGAGCACAAATTAACATATATCAAGCAACAACGAAGTCTAACTCTCTTCCTATGCATCGGCATGTCATAAAAGAACAATTCATGCACACCAAGTAAAGGCCAATGCATAGTATAAGCAGTTTCTTGCAATTCTATCGTGTTGGAAACATAGAGAGGCGGAGATGTAGTTCCTCTCTCATAATAATTGCAAGTAGGAGCAGCAAGCACATGCATATTATATCTATTAAAATCATCATATAAAGTAGTAAAACGCAACCCATCAATATAATCCTTAATAAGCACAAACTTCTCCGATATAGTGTAGGTTGGAGAATTCAAAAAGATAATAGGACTATCATGCGTGGGTGCAATAGCAAAAGTTTCATGTTTAACATAAGGAACTATAGCAAGTTCATCTCCATAAGCATAATTCATATTGGCATCTTGACCACAAGCATAGCAGGCATCATCAAAAAGGGATATTTCAAGAGAATCAACGGGATCATAGCAATCATCCTTCGGTAAGCACAAAGGGGAATTAAACAATGTATGAGTTGAAGAGTTACTCTCATTAGAAGGTGGGCACGGGTGATCAATCCGCTCTTCCTCCTTTTGTTCTTCGCTCTCCTCATCATCTTTTTCATCCAGTGAGCTCACAGTTTTATCAATTTCTTCTTCCATAGCTTCCTGCAAAATATTAGTCTCTTCTTGGACAGCGGAGACTTCCTTAATAAATGCATTAATATTGTAATCGTATTCATAATTTTCATAGCAATATCTAAGTATAGCAAGATTTTCAGGCCTATAAACACCATCATCATCAAAAGCTTCATACTTTTCAAACAAAGATTCAATTTCATAAGCAGCCTTAAAAGCAACAAATTCTTCTATTTGTTCAACATCATAGTAATCATATATACCATTAGCATAAGAAGCTAAGGTTTCATTATCATTAAATTTGCATGAAAAGGGAAGGTGTGGAGCCTTCATCCTAGAGCAACAAGTAATATCATATCTCAAGCATAGATCCCGAGCATACCAACGCAACATATTAATTTGATCCCATAATAGTTTCCCTTTTTGTGTAAAGCGATAATCCCTAAAGTATTCACGTTGATCCAACGTGTCTCCCATTATAAAGTTGAATGGGGTTTTCTCCGGATTATCAAAGTAGTACATAATATCTTTCACATAATGAGAATCGAGGGTTTTAGGAGTTACCCCATCTCCATGAGTAGCAAGTACACCTAATATTTTTGGTATTTCATGTTTCATATCCATAACTAAAGATAGAGAACAACTTAGAACAGCAAATAAAAATTACTTAGTGATAAAGAAAACAAGCACACACGAGAATATTCACCCCGCGCTATGACTCCCCGGCAATGGCGCCAGAAAAAGGTCTTGATGACCCGCAAGTATACGGGATAGTTGTAGCCTCTTTCGATAAGTAAGAGTGTCGAACCCAACAAGGAGCTAAAGGTAGAACAAATACTCTCTCAAGTCCTATTTGCCACTGATATGACTCTACGCACGCTTGACGTTCGCTTTACCTAGAACAAGTATGAAACTAGAGGTACTTTGTAGGTGTGGTAGGATAGGTTTGCAAGATAATAAAGAGCACGTAAACATAAACTAGGGGCTGTTTAGATAAATATGCAATAAAGTAGATATAGCGAGTGTGGAAAAGTGGTGGTAGGAGTTGTGAAATTGTCCCTAAGCAATTGACTACGTTACTAGACCGGTAATCACTATTGCAATTCTATTTGAGGGAGAGGCATAAACTAACATACTTTCTCTACTTGGATCATATGCACTTATTATTGGAACTCTACAAGCATCCGCAAATACTAAAGATTCATTAAGGTAAAACCCAACCATATCATTAAAGTATCAAGTCCCCTTTATCCCATACGCAAACAACCTACTTACTCGGGTCTGTGCTTCTGTCACTCACGCCACCCACCATAAGCAAATCATAAACATATTGCAAACCAATCATAATATGAAGGGCGACGCGGAGGGCACAATAGGACAGCACCAACAATAAAACGTGCAACTCAAACCAATCATAGCAATTCATCAATCACCGATAGGACAACGAAAATCTACTCAAACATCATAGGATGGCAACACATCATTGGAAAATAATATGAAGCATAAAGCACCATGTTCAAGTAGAGGGTACAGCGGGTTGCGGGAGAGTGGACCGCTGGATATAGATGGGGGGAAGGTGATGGGGATGTTGGTGAAGATGACGGTGGTGTTGGTGAAGATCGCGGTGATGATGATGGCCCCCGGTGGCGTTCCGGTGCCACCGGAAGCAAGGGGAGAGAGCCCCCCTTCTTATTCTTATTCCTTGACCTCCTCCCTAGATGGGAGAAGGGTTTCCCCTCTGGTCTTTGGCTCCCATGGCGTGGGAGGGGCGAGAGCCCCTCCGAGATTGGATCTATCTCATTGTTTCTGCGTTCTCAGATTCTGCCCCTTCACCGTTTCTTTTATATCTGGAGATCCGTAACTTCGATTGGGGTGAATCTTTCGCCCAGATCTTTCTCATAAAATTAGCTTTCTTGCGGCAAAAGAAGAGCGCCAACCGCCTTACGGGGGGCCTAGAGAGTCCAAGGCGCGCCTGCCTCCCTGGGGCGCACCCCCCTATCTCCTGGCCCTCTCGGGTACCGTCTCATGTTGATTTTACTTCCCAAAAATCACTAATATTCCAAAATAATTCTCCGTCCGTTTTTATCCCGTTTGGACTCCGTTTGATATTGGGTTTCTGCGAAACAAAAAAACATGCAACAAACAGGAACTGGCACTGGGCATTGGATCAATATGTTAGTCCCAAAAATAGTATAAAAAGTTGCCAAAAGTATATGAAAGTTGAAGAATATTGGCATGGAACAATCAAAAATTATAGATACGACGGAGACGTATCAAGCAACAAAGATCCGTTCGGAGGACTACATCATCCTGGACGACACCGACACGGATAGTGATGCAAATGACGACAGCGATGACGACTACGTTGACGAAGCTGGAGCAGATATCATGGAGTCTTCCTCTGATGAAAATTTCTAGATGACCACCATTGTAACTAGTAGTATTTCCTCTAGGTAGTTAGCAACGATCAGTTTGTAATCATAGGTTAGACCGATTGTGTGATCTTGTGTGCCTTTGAATGAAGTGAAATTGATTGTGTTTGTCTCATGAGCATTATGGGTAGTGAATCTCTCTTAGACCTCATTCTATTCTGATTCTCACCCCTTTTAACCCATCAGATGCCTCCGAGACGTGACAATGGATTTGCCTTCCCACCGGAGCTCACTCACTTGATCCAGCATTTCACGCAGAATGCCTTGATGCAGATATTAGTTCAGAACCAGAACCAAGGCAACAAAAACAACCCACCACCACCACCCCCTGTTGACCACCTATCCCGTTTTCTAAGGTTGACTCTACCGGTGTACCCTAGTAGCACCGAGCCGATTGTTGCAGATGATTGGCTCCGCAAGATTGGAAGAGAGCTGACCACTTCAGGATGCACAGATGCGGAAAGAGTGCGTTTTGCCGCACACCAGCTTGATGGACCTGCAGCATCTTGGTGGGAGAATTTCACAGCCACTTACCCCATTGACACTGTTACATGGGATCAGTTTCAGCAGGCTTTCCGCACTGCCCATGTCTCAGCAGGAGCTATGAGCATGAAGAAGCGTGAGTTTCGCAACTTGCGCCAAGAAGGACAGATGACGTAGTTAGCACGCTATGGATCAGTTTCAGCAGTGGGCCAGTATGTGGATGAGTTTAGCAAGTAGCACGCTATGCCCTTGATGACGTAGCCACAGATGCCGCTAAGCAGGAGAAGTTTCTGGAGGGACTGAATGATGAGCTGAGCATGCACATGATGGTGGCAACATTCAACAACTACCAAGAGTTGGTAGACAGGGCTCTCATGATTGAAGGCAAGCATCAACAGATTGATAATCGCAAGAGAAAGTATGGACAGGGGAGGTACACTTCAGGAGCTCAGCACAAGCCTCGCTATTCCCCGTACTCGAGAGGACATAACCACAACCATGGAGGCCATAATCATGGAGGACATACGCACAATGGAGCAAGTTCGCACAACCACAGTGGCCCCAAGAATGGCAATGGGAATGAAGGAAGCAGCAGTCAGAACCGTTCCAACCCTTCAACACCAGCCAAGAGGGATCTAAGCCACATTACCTGTTTCAAGTGCCAGAAGACCAGACATTATGCTAGTGAATGTCCTGAAGCGAAGAATGGAAATGGCAATGGACGTTCTGCCAAGAAGCCCAACCCCTTCACCAAAGCTCAGGTGAACCACGTCAGCGTGGAGGAGATTGATGATCAACCCAATGCAATTGTCGGTAAGTTTTTGATTAATGCATTTACTGCACTTGTTCTTTTTGATACTGGTGCATCGCATTCATACATATCAAGGGGATTTGTGGATAAGTATAATCTGCCAACTGTAGCCCTGAAGTCACCTATGTTAGTAAGTTCCCCAGGAGCGGAGTATATGGCTAGTAGGGGATGCTATCAGTTGCCACTAACCATAGGTAGACATGTTTTCCCCGCCGACCTAATTGTTCTGGAGTCACAAGGATTGGATGTGATACTGGGAATGAATTAGCTATCCAAGTTTGAAGGAAACATCGACTGCGCCAGTAAATCAATTCTTCTCACCACCCCAAAAGGAAAGAGGATCAAGTATGTATCCCTGCATGCGCCGAGGACTCAGGTGAATTCCTTATCAGGAGTTGTACAGGAGGAAGTACTAGTGGTGAAGGATTACCCCGACGTATTTCCGGAAGAGTTACCAGACATGCCACCGGATCGAGACATTGAATTTTTGATTGAGCTATTGCCAGGCACCGGACCAACATCAAAGAGACCATATCGGATGCCCGCAAAGGATCTGGAGAAAATTAAGATGCAGATAAAGGAGTTACTGGAGAAAGGTTACATTCAACCAAGTTCATCACCTTGGGGAGCCCTAGTGCTTCTAGTGGAGAAGAAGGATGGATCTTTGAGGATGGTAGTTGATTGTTGTGCGTTGAATGAGGTGACGATCAAGAACAAATACCCTCTTTTGATGATCAACAATTTGTTTGACCAGTTGCAAGGAGCTAAAGTTTTCTCCAAGATTGATCTTCGATCAGGTTATCACCAGTTGAAGATCCGAGAACAAGATATACCTAAGACAGCTTTTACTACAAGGTACGGGCTATATGAGTATACCGTTATGTCATTTGGTCCGACTAACGCGCCTGCCTATTTCATGAACATGATGAACAAGGTGTTTATGAAGTTTTTGGATAAGTTCGTCGTGGTGTTCATTGATGATATATTGGTCTATTCGAAGAATGGAGAAGAGCATAAGGAGCATTTGCGTTTGGTTCTTGAGAAGCTCAGAGAACATCAGTTGTATGCCAAGTTCAGCAAATGTGAGTTTTGGTTAAAGGAAGTTGGATTTCTCGGACATGTTATATCCGGAGAAGGAATAGCAGTAGACCCTACCAAGGTTACTTCTGTCACTAAATGGGTGGCACCCACATCAGTTGGAGAGATCAGGAGTTTTCTTGGACTCGCAGGTTATTATCGGAGGTTTTATCGAGAATTTCTCCAGGATTGCAAAGCCCATGATGGAGTTATTGAAGAAGGACACCAAGTTTAAATGGACTGAGGAGTGTGAAGCCAGTTTTCAGGAGTTGAAGAGACGTTTGGTTACAGCCCCAGTGCTGATTCTCCCAGACCAACGTAAGGACTACCAAGTGTATTGCGACACTTCACGTCGAGGACTTGGAGCTGTACTTATGTAGGAAGGAAGAGTTGTTTCATATGCCTCACGACAGCTTAAACCTCATGAGCTGAATTATGTTACGCATGATTGGAGTTAGCAGCCGTAGTGCATGCGCTGAAGACATGGAGACACTTTCTCATCGGAAACCATTGTGATGTATACACGGATCATAAGAGTTTGAAATACATCTTCACACAGAAGGAGTTGAACCTCAGGCAAAGGAGATGGTTGGAGCTCATAAAGGATTATGATATGAAATTGCACTATCATCCCAGAAAGGCCAATGTCGTAGCAGACGCTTTGAGCTGCAAGAGTTATGTTAATACACTCATAACCGGAGGATTATCTAAGGAGTTAGCAGATGATCCTTGAGAGCTATGCTTGGAGATAGTTCCGAGAGGTTATGTTGCAGCATTGGAAATTCAGTCCACTCTTTTGGGTAAGATCAGAGAAGCCCAGAAGACTGACAAGGAGATTGTTGAAATAAAGGAAAGGATGAGTAAAGGAAAGGCTAAAGGATTTCGTGAGGATGAGCACGACACCTTATGGTTTGAGGATCGCATATATGTGCCTAATGACCCTGAGATCAAGAAGTTGATTCTACAAGAGGCCCATGATTCACCATACTCGATTCACCCAGGAAATATTAAGATGTATCTGGATCTGAAGGAAAGTTTCTGGTGGACAGGAATGAAGAAGGATATAGCCGAGAATGTAGCAGTATGTGATGTATATCATAGAGTCAAGGCAGAGCATCAGAAACCAGCCGGATTGCTACAGCCATTACCGATACCCGAATAGAAGTGGGATAAGCTTGGCATGGACTTTATCACCGGATTACCCAGGACTCGTTCAGGCTATGACTCCATCTGGGTTGTAGTCGATCGTTTGACAAAAGTAGCTCATTTCATCCCGGTGAAGACAACTTATACGAGTGCTAAGTTGGCAACGATATACATGACCAGGATCGTATGCCTGCATGGAGTTCCGAGGACCATTCTATCAGATAGAGGAACCCAGTTTACTTCAAAGTTTTGGAATCAGTTGCATGAAACTTTGGGTACTAGGCTAGAGTTCAATACAGCCTTTCATCCACAGGCAGATGGACGGACCGAGAGAGTCAATCAGATTCTGGAAGACATGCTGAGAGCGTGTGCGCTAGATTATGGATCTAATTGGGATGACAATTTTCCATATGCAGAGTTCTCTTATAACAACAGTTATCAAGCTAGTTTGAAGATGGCCCCTTTCAAAGCCTTGTACGGAAGGAGGTGCAGGACACCGTTATCGTGAGATAAAGTTGGAGATCATCAGTTGTTCGGACCAGACTTAATCAAGGACTCTAAGGAGAAGGTTAAGTTGATTCGCAACAGACTCAAGGTAGCCCCAGTCTAGGCAGAAGAGTTATGCGGATACTAAACGCAAGGAGATAGTTTACGAAGTTGGAGATAGAGCATATGTTCGGGTGTCCCCACTTCGAGGAGTTAAGCATTTTGGAGTCAAGGGAAAGCTAGCACCACATTTTGTGGGACCATACAGAGTTTTGGAACGCATGGGAGAAGTTGCATACAAGCTGGAATTGCCAGAAGGATTGTCAGGAGTTTATGATGTGTTTCACGCTTCCCAGTTGAAGAAGTAGCACGCAGAGATGGCTGATATTCCTCTGAGAGATACAGTGCCATTGGAAGCAATTCAGTTAGACAGTGATTTAACCTATGAAGAGAAGCCAGTCAAGACTCTCGAGTTTTCCAGCCGAGTTACCCGCAGCAAGGTTATCAAGTTTTGCAAAGTTCAGTGGAGCCACCATACCGAGGAGGAAGCCACCTGGGAGCAAGAAGAAAATCTCCGTAGAGACCACCCAAACCTTTTTGCTGACCAACCCGAGTCTCGAGGGCGAGATTCATCTTAAGGGGGGTAGGTTTGTAACATCCCAATTTTCAATTTGGATGTTATACATAGATCACCATATGCATATCATATTTTATTCTTGCATTTCGTTGTTATCCTATAAATCTTAAGCAACTCAAGGACCCAAGGAGAGAGTTGGAGGTTTCACAAAATTCATATTTGAATTTATTTCAAATTTGAAGAAAGGATCAATTTGATTTTATTATTTTTCTCTCCAATTATTTCCAATAATAAAAATATATGAGAGAAGATAATATGACTTCTTCAACCCCAGAGAAATATTGGAGAAAGAATTTTAAAATCAAATTATGTTTTTATTGGTATGTTATTGCTATTTTATTTGAATTAGAAAAATATTGCATTTTTGAAAATTGCATCTTAGTCCAGAAAAATGTTCATCTTGTCCTAAATATTAGGTTTGGACGGTGAAAATTGTTTTTGGAATTTTTAGAATTTTTTATATTTTATTAGGATTTCTTTCGGGCGAATTTTATTTAAAAAAAAATCCGCCCGACTGGGCCGAAGGCCCAGCCGAGCTGGCCGGCCCGTTGCCACCGCCTCCGTCGCCATCCCCGAGCCGGACTCCGGCAGGAGTCCAAGCCGCCGCCGCCTCGGCCGCCCCCTGCCCCAAGTCGCCCACCCCCCCCCCAGGACCTTTATATACACCGCCACCCCCCCTCCCCCGCCGCCGCCTCCACCTCACCTCGCCTCGCCGCCTCCCGCAG
>NC_057813.1:268978155-268986722 GCF_018294505.1 Triticum aestivum
CCCGCTGCATCGCCACGCGCCGCCGTCGCCGCCGACCCCGCCGTCGTTGCCGCCGTCAGATCCGCCGCCGCCGTCGCCGCCGGTTTTTTTGTAGAACCGGTATAACCCCCAAACTGTCCAGGTTTTTTTAGGTTTTCTCGGTTTTTAGAATAGATCGGTTTTTTCGTTTTTTTTTTAGTTATTTAACGAATATTCGTTCGTTCGTTCGTTTTAACGGGCGTTTTTCGTCGGATTAGTTCTGTTAGCGAACGTTCGCGCTGTAGGATTTTCCTTTTCAGTTTGTTTTCGACCAGGGACCTATCCGCGAATAAGTTTTTATCACGATTTAGCCCCTGATCTTTAAACTAACATAACTTTTTACTCGTTTATCCAAATTAGATGAAACCAGCGCCTAAATCTTCATTTCATTCTGTTCTTTCCAGTTAACCAACTTGAACATGATTTTGGTACTGTAAAATTTCAATTTAGTCCAGATTAGTAAACGATCTTGTTTCGTTCGTATTTTGAGTTTTGTTGCTCCGTTTGAGTTGAATCTTTTTGCAAATCGTAGCTAATCACATGTACCTACTGGTAAGACCTAATCCACATGATAATATTGTTGTTAGGTTTGACTTTTGTTAGTTTAAGCCGTTTGCTTGTTTCGTGTTCGATTTGGATCTTTTCTCGGTTTTCTCGTGTTTCGTTTGAGTGATTGCTTATGTATGCTATTGTTTGTCTACGCTAGATTACCCGGAGTGCGAAGCTTGTTACTACGAATCTCTAGAGTTTGCAGATCGTCGGCAAGGCAAGTTACACTTTGATCATACTCTTTTATACCCAGTTTTTACTATGCATTAGTTCTGCCCCTCAAATATTTGCATGAGTAGGATTGGAAACATGTGGTTTTGGTTGTAGTGCTTGAGGTAGGAACCTAATACCTTTTTGATCACCCCGAGAATATACTTATGCTTATTTATTGCTTAGCCATGCTCGTAGACGGGGATTGGATCGTGATTCACACATGGAAATTGAGAGTTATTTAATCATGGATAACATTAAGGTGGCAACTTTAATATACATCTCGGTGGATCGGTTGAGGCACCTGGGGAACCAGGTGTTGCCTGTTTTGGGAATCCCGGAGTAATCGTGTGATTTTTCCTATGGAATGCCACCCAGGCTCAAAGGGATCATAAAATTATTCATGCTAGAAACTTCCGTGTGCAGCCACAACCCATTATGGGCTCTGGCATAGTTGAGTAAGTTGCGTGAGCTCTTGAAGAGGTGGACTAGCAGATGTAGGGGAAAGTAGGTGTGCCGGTCCGTCCGTAGTAGAGAGTTAATGCTTCAGAAAGACTATATCTCGATCATCCGATCATGGATGCGGTCGAGTCTTGTGGGGAAAAGTGCGCAAACCTTTGCAGAGTGTATAAACTAATCATGGTTAGTCGTGTCCCCGTTATGGACATCTTGAGTATCTAGTACTTGAATCTATTGATGTGATCTCAACATGTTACTTTAATTATTTTGGTTTGGGTTAATGATGATACTTTTAATTGGGATTTGAGTTGGGGTTACCTTCTCAAATTTTGGGCAACATGGGAGTAGTTAAATAAATTTATTCCTTTGTTGTAGGAAAAAACTAGCTTTATGCAAAATCATAAACTTACAGACTCCACTAGCCAAATATTGCGTGTAGATATAGTTCTTGCATTTCATTACTTTACAGTGTAACTCTTCCAGCATATTCAATGTGCTGACCTACATGGCTGCAACGTCTCATGTTGCAAACTACTCAGACGACGAATAAGGTGCAATAGGTCGTTGTTTTGCACTCAATTGCGCCGTTATAGTTGATGGACTCATTTACCTTCGAAGCTTCCATTACGCTATAGATCCCAAGAACCAGCTTTCCTGCTTTTGATCTTGGGTAAAAAAAATCTTGCTATGTATAGAATGCATTGGCATGATCCATGTTGATGATGCTTAGTAGTAGACTGCAGTCGAGGTTGTATTTTGGTGCTTTGGATGGTTCCAGCTACCAACCAAGTAGATAATATTTATAGTTGTTTTCTTATACTCTATAAGAGTATGTTATATCTGCAGTTGAGACCCATGTTATATCTGCAATAGACAATGCATACAATGCAATTGTTCCAGTGCATCATAATCATTTCTTCCGGTACCTGTTAATTAACATTTTTTATGGTGTCGGTGGCTACTTCCGGTGTCTGTTGAGCTGATCAAGGCAGGGACATCAGATCATTTATCATTTGCTTCATGGGCTATCAACGATTCTTCAGGCAGTGAGCCACACATACAGTTTAGATAAATAACTCTTGAGGTATTCCTTGAATGACATAAGGCAACAATAGCGTTTTTGTTCTCGCCATCATTTTTCAGTGTCTTGCAATATTATTTGATTTCTTCCTCTCATAAACAGAGCAGAAGTTGGTCCTTCTAATTGATCTTTGTTGTATCTACATGGTGTAATGGATTTGTTTCTGTAGAATATGTACAGTCCCATGTTTTGTTTTATGCATTACTTTGTTGTTCTCTAAGCTCTACCAACAGTGGGACCAAAATCTTTTTGGTATATTCCTTGCGTAAATATTTACCTGGACCCAACAGTTGCAATGTTAATATGATGGCAGAAATCCATCAATATTGATTGTTATGCATGTGATTGATGCTTCCTTATAGTTCTCTAACTATCAGTTGCTTTCTTACAAGGGTGAGTTAAAGTTGAGACTTTTTTACAATACTTATGTAATCCAAAACTATATAACTGAAAACTGATGTTCTAGCGATGCCACTTACTATTTGCAATACTATCGCAGAGCCAATTGGTGTTAGGTGTGCTCGAGGATGTTTCACTCCATGAATCCATAGAGTATAATGGTGGGATCATTTAGTTTTTGGGTTGCACCAATATGTGATGTCAAGGATGATTGCTAGCCTGACATGTGCAAACTATAGAGTAGGCAGTAGTGCAAGTAGTGCATGGAAATAATGAAAATGCATCATATGCGTGTGTGCAGGGCATGCCCATGATTCATAATCATTTGAGACAGTCTTAGAAGAACAATTTCCCATTGTTATTCATCCCCTATTGAGTGTTGTTTGCAAATTTCATCCGTTGGAACCTGTACTCTTCTTTGTTTTAGTACTCTATCTACTCTATATTTCCCTACATTTGTGGTAGACAATGGTGAATGGTGCCCCTTTGTATATAAAAAATGTTCTCTACTCTCGCAGCCCATGAATTATTATTGTTATTATTGCCATATACTTATATAGAATGATGAGATGTGATCATGCACTTGCACTATCCAATTCTTACTGCTAATTAGGTAGGTTCAGCCGTAATGGAGTTGGTATCATGCCCTTCTACATTATGTAGATTGTTTGGTGTTCCAAGATAAAATCATGCTGTTTTTTTCTCATGTGAATGCGAAGGACCTTATGCGTGTTTCTCTTCTCACTGATGGATGATGATGATTTAATACTTAAGGGGCTTCCACATGTTATAACTAAGCCATGCATATGTCTATAAATTTACTAATGGTAACATACCCAATTAACCTAATAGATTCTTTTACCTTTCAATGAATGTAGCTCTGCCATCTGTGTTACCATCAGCAGAAGGTATATATGCTCGAAGAAGCTATCAAACGGAGATTGGCAGTACAATTCACGCATTCGAACTTGCTGATGATGATGACTGCACAGTAATGGCATCGGTGAAAATCGATATCCGACCCCACTATTGCCAACTCAACAGGAATTTTATGGAGAACCAACTCAGCTTGCCAGTGATTCTATTGAATCCGCATGCTTTAGCCTATCTACTGACCATGGACATAATTACAATAGATGATGCCAACTCGGTGGATCTCAAGAAATGCCAAAGATAACTCAAAGCTGAGCAGTCCTGGTCATCCGTGCTATATGATCATGCAGAATCCTTTCAGAATCAGTTCTGAAGTTCTGGACTGAAGCCTTTTGTTGTTTCCTGGACCAAATGCCGCTATGTACTGAAATGTTAATAGATTGATAAACACAACTAATATTATGCTATTTTTTATATATATATTTGCAACGCTTCAATGATTGTATTACCGAATTGGATATGACTATACCTGGCAGCATCGCTGCCTGGTGCGGCAAGCCGCACTTCCTACCTAGTACAATAAAATGGTAGAGGCGGATTGTGGATAAAAGAAAAAAGTTGTAGTCTAGCATCTGCAGCACAAGAAACCTAAAGAATCAATTTTGATATCTCAGTGTAGAATGAAAATTATAAAACCTACAAGGTCAAACCGCCTACGCAAAATTGAACTATCACTTGTAACCAAACTCAGACACGAATATTGGCACAGTGCACCCTGTGGAGTTCATGAACTAGATGAGGAAATTATCCATCATGTGATTGATAACGTCTGCCCCATCTGAGTTAAGCCAATAGCTCTTTACCTGACGTTCATAGAGTAAAGAGAAGTATGATCAAAATGTATGTATTATTGCATTGGCATATTCGACTACGCAACAAAGAATCAGGTACCCAGAGTTTCTTAGTGAAAATTGTTGAAGGGTATTGCCGCAATGTCACTTTTGTTTCACGTTTTTTTATCTTTCTTCTTTATATCTACTGAATTAGTATATATGTGAAATACTTTTTCCTGTTTGAATATACAACATGGTTATCAATACCATCAAGTTAGGATAATAATGGGCCTAGTACACAGAATAAGCAATTCCATGCAAGGTGATTTTGCTAATGATATCTGGGTGCATTTGACTAGATTGGATTTTAACTTAGAAAAATGCCCCTCTGTTTTTTAGAGCAAAAGTTCATATGCCACTGGATGGAAGCACCAAATTCAGATACCAAAAATGAAGACAATACTTCAATCAAAATACGAAAGTCAGCTTGGAAAGGTCAAAAATCACACCTGGATGGTGTTATGCGCAACCAATCTTTGACTACTTTTCTGGAAGCTCACATCAACACGTTCCCACTGCAGTTGTGTTAGGCCTCTTATCATCTCCTCTGCATGTAATGTTGCCACTTGTCAACAACTTATGAACAAGATTTAACATGTTTGGGCTAGCGAACAGCTCATATGAAGATGATCTCAAGGTTATTTTAAACCGGGCATGCAGGGAACTGATTAACAGCAAACTCAGTCTATGCCACTCGACTTCCTAACAAGGTTGGCCGAATACCAAAAGGTCCCATGTAAATAACTCAATAAGAAGAGAATTGGAACTAAAAAGTCTGATGCAACCATGATGGGAACTAAGAAAATGTTAAGGCAACAGCCGACAATAGAAAGCAAGCATACCTTCTGGGCCACAGAGATTAGCACTCACTTCGGTTTCATTTCTGTCCATAATTCCTCTATCAACATGGACTATATGTGGATACTTCTCATCACGAACAAGAAGGCGATGCTGCAGAAGGGGTTGAATTCAATTAAAAATTAGTTCGTTTACTTACAGGGAAAAAACCATAAACATAAAACCATTCCTGATACATACTTTTGGCAACTCGTGTTGACGCCGGATTGACGATGTTCTCCAACCCACCATATCTTTTCAGCTGGTTAAGTGGGTATACAGTTAGAAGTAAAATATGCAATTCACAATACACAGTGAACACAAGTATGTCATTCAGCAGTTAAAGCATACAGTTGAAATTTCAGCAGTTAAACGATACGGTTGAAATTTCATCAGTTAAAAGGATACGGTCAAAATTGGCATTCGCATATGCCACACGTCGTTTGAAAGAGCGCAATCCGGATCTGCACAGCAGAACATGGTATACTTTAGAAATGATGCCGTATACACTTCTAATTAATTAGGACAACTGGAGCGCAATACAGAAAATAACCTGAATTTTATATCATCATGATCCTGAACCATTTGAAGAAGGAGTGGACGCCTACCATCATCACTGTCTGTAAGGAATAAATGCTTTCCAGTTCTTCCAACAATCAAATGTGCAGTTTCTGATGCTCTTCGCTCCAGGAAAGGCAAGCCACATAGAAAGGGGAGCTGGTGGAAGAATCTGAACATGAGACTAACATTACTGAAGCATTTGAATGTTCTTGTTCTATTGCAATCTGAATTCGAAGAGTGTCAGTGTTCTGCCCCGTGGTAGCTATCAAGGGTGCATGATGGATAGCTAAATTTGTTCGGACGGCTTACGAGTGGCAAATCAGGATGGCTGCACACAAGAGACAACGATCTACCCAGGTCCAGGCCCTCCCTGGAGAGGTAACATCCTACTCCTGCTGCTAAGATGTATTGCTTTGTGTGTTGGCCTGAGATCAGAGAGATCTCAGCTAGGGTTCTTGGTACAAGGTGCGCCGTGGTGGTGGCAGAGGTGGAAGATGAAGGGTTAGGTGAGGAACCCTGGATCTCACTAGTGGTGTGTAGAATTATCTGAGAAGATTTGGTCCCGACCGAGGGGCCACTAACTGGCCTTGTATGCGTGGTCAAGTTAGGGTTACATGGCTCGGGTAAGTTTACAAGTTGGTGTGCACTACTGGGTCGTGCCGGACCCTGACTAGTTGGGTGAATTGGTTGCCTACCTTGTCCCTCGAGATGATGAAGGCGTCCCATATAGAAGGTTGGCCCAAGTCACCAGTCAAGCCCATGCTAAGGTCGTTGGCCCGCTTTCGACCTTGCTCTGCCTAAATCAGGGTGTCGTATCCTCGTCAAAATCCCCTGAGTCTTACATGATTCCTCTATCCTGGGAAGTGGAGCTCTTGGACCATTCCCACCAGCCAAAGGAAGTCGCCATCAAGTACTTCCCCAGGTGGCCAGGTGGGTTGAAGTACTTCAGAATGTGCCTTCTGAGTTACAGTTGGCGGATTCCTTCATGAAGGCGCAGACTAGAGCACAACATGGCTTTTACCTCTTGGAGAGGGGTATATACGCTGGCGTATGGCCTCATAGGAATACAAATTGCATATTCCTAAAAGCTTAAGGTTAGAATCGCAAATACATTAGTTTACTAATTGCACTAAATAATGAATGCACTGAATGGAGTGTACCGGTTAAATCTCTCTCCCATGGGTAGGTTAAGTGGGTATGTGAACCGGGGAAAGAGACAGTTGAATGATCAAACTCTAGTTTATAAAACAATAGAAGAGAGCAGTGATATTGCTACCTGTTTGTTTCCACTTGAACCCAGATGTGGTGATGCAAAGGTTATAAAGTTCATAGGTTTTAAGCCAGCTATGAGACCCTCCAAGCATTCAACTTGCTCTCTGTTGTTCCCAACGGAACATTTAGTTCTGTTACTACATTCGTAAAGCCTTCCTATAGCATATCTGGCAACAAGACCACCCAGAGAGTGCGCCACAATTGAGATCTTCTTTACACCTCTTCTTTGCTCGACAACTGATAGAACCTATACGGGTTCCGTTAGTACAAATATGAAATGATGTGATGAAAGCATAGTACTTCCAGTAATAAAAGGATCACATAAGATCAATATAGACCTAATTTGCCTTGCTTTGATACCAACGGGTCACAAAGTGAAGCTTAACAACCTATCATGATATCACCCTGCATGTTAACGTAAACCATAGCTAGTTTATGATTAATCAGCTTAGTAACATCTTATCATGCCATTACCCTACATGTTAACCTGTTAAGCCCAAGTAGTTTATAATTAATCAGCTCAGGAAGCAGAAGTCATCTAGCATACAGACAGACAACAACAGCAGCAGCAACAATTAAGCCCTTGGTCCCAAACAAGTTGGGGTGGGCTAGAGCTGAAACCCATAAGATCTCGAACCAACTCATGGTTCTGGCAAGTGGATAGCTAACTTCCACGCACCCCTGTCCATGGCTAGTTCTTTGGTGATATTCCAGTCCTTCAGGACTCTCTTTACGGACTCCTCCCATGTCAAGTTTGGTCTACCCCGACCTCTCTTGACATTATCAGCACGCTTTAACCGTCCGCTATGCACTGGAGCTTCTGGAGGCCTGTGTTGTATATGCCCAAACCATCTATGACAATGTTGGACAAGCTTCTCTTCAATCGGTGCTACCACAACTCTCTCACGTATACGCTGTCTACCAGACAGAAATAAAGAAAAAATAGACAAAGTTTAACAATACTTGTACGTGTGCACAATAACAAGTACTCAAGTACACGTTGCACGAATGTGGTTAATTTGTATTAAAAGGGCACAAATAAGAAGCAGTCACAGCGTCTCAAACAATCTGCCTAGACTATTGCTAAGAGGTAAGCCACATCCACAAAAAAAAAGCATTTAGAAAATGGTGAGAAGAGTAAGGAGAGAGGTGAGGTCGTTGCTCTAGGTAGAAATGGCATGGCACTTCTAAAAAGACACTAGTAACAACCAAACGTGCTATTGGAGAGACACTTATTTGTGCGCTCTGTGGATTGTCAATATCTGCATTGATCGTATGCCGTAGCATATATAGAGTACGTGGGCAGGAGTATCCAACCGTATCCGCTATACAAGGAAAAGATCGGGAGATATCCGTAGACTACGAAATAAAAAAACAAGATCCTAGCTGCCTAATGTACACGTGATAATGATCAT